>NW_015386681.1:426081-428251 GCF_001527695.2 Protobothrops mucrosquamatus | reverse complement strand
GAGGAGGAGGAGGAGGAGGAGGAGGAGGAGGAGGAGGAGGAGACTGGACAGCCATTTGTCCGAAATGGTTTAGGGCAGTGGTTCTCAACCTGTGGGTCGGGACCCCATTTGGGGTCGATCGACCATTTCATGGGGGTCGCCAAGCAAGGCTGTCTCCCATTTTTTTTGTCCGCCATTTTTTTTGTCCGCCATTTTTTTCCCCCTTTTCCGGCGGGTGCCTTACCTCCCTTGGGCTGGGCCAGCTAGTGGTCAGCCAGCTCCGTCTCTGCCGCTTGCCAGCTATGCCTCGGCCGGCACAGGGGACAGAACCACGCATGCGTGGTGCTCCCGGGCAGGGAAAGTCCTCGACTTACGACCGGTTGGGTAGTCCTTGACTTACAACTGGTTTAGTCCTCGACTTACGACCGGTTTAGTACTCGACTTACGACCGGTTGGGGTCGCGGCATTAAAAAGGTTGAGAACCACTGGTTTAGGGTTTCCTGCCTGAGCGGGAGGTTGGACTAGATGACCTCCAAGGTCCCTTCCAACTTTATTATTATTATTACGATGATGATGATGATGATGAAGAAGAAGGAGGAGGAGGAGGAGGTTGGGAGGGACCTTGGAGATCATGTAGTCCAGCCCCCTGCTCAGGCAGGGAACCCTACACCATTTCCGACAAATGGCTGTCCAGTCTCTTCTTAAAAACTTCCAGTGTTGGAGCATTCACCGCTTCTGGAGGCAGGTAGTTCCACTGGTTAATTGTTCTAACTGTCAGGAAGTTTCTCCTTAAGTTCTAGGTTGCTTCTCTCCTTGATGAGTTTCCATCCATTGCTTCTTGTCCTGCCTTCTTCAGGCGCTTTGGAGAACAGCTTGACTCCCTCTTCTTTGGGGTAGCCCCTGAAATACTGGAAGGCTGCTATCATGTCCCCCCTCGTCGTTCTCTTCGTTAAACTAGACATACCCAATTCCAGCAGCCGTTCCTTATATGCTTTGGCCTCCAGTCCCCTGATCCTCTTTGTTGCTCTTCTCTGCACTCTTTCCAGAGTCTCAACATCTTTTTTACATCGTGGGGACCAAAACTGGATGCAGCATTCCTAGTCTTTGGTGGGGTCCTTGGTGCTCTCTGACCTGGGTGGTTTTCTTGCAGATGTTTCCTGACCCAACTAGGGAACATCATCAGTGCTAGAGGGGAGAGGAGTTTGCAGAGAGGAGGAGGAGGAGGAGAGGGGGAGGAGGAGGGGGAGAGGGGGAGGAGGATCCCACAGTCCTCCTCTTGTTGTTAGCTACTTGGGTCATGAAACATCTGCAAGAAAACCACCCAGCTCAGAGCCCACCAAGGACCCCACAGTCGTCCTTCTCCTCCTCCTCCTCCTCCTCCTCCTCCTCCTCCTCCTCCTCCATGCTCAGGTACGGAAGAAGTCATGGTGACATCAGCCTGCGTCCTAGAAAACCAGGCGCTGTGCACTTCCTTATCTCTGCTGGGCTCTGCGCAAGGCTGAGCTGGCCTCGCAAGCGTCTCTCTGTAACCCTGGTTTAACAGATGTCACCCTCAAAGTGGCCTGGCGCAGGACACAAAGCCAGAAGCAAAGAAGTCACACTGGGGCTTAAGCACGTCAGGACTGGCAGCGCAGCGTTGCACAGGGTGGGAATTGTAGACTATTTTGGGGTGCTGAGTCAGCAACTCAGGGCTCCTCTGCTAAACCATCCGTAAACATTTGGTTAGAGGCTGTCTCGACATCATTGTGGCCTGCAGACAGATTCACAAAACATGCTAACGGTGCAAGGGAGTAATTAGCATCATTTAGAGAGCTTAGTCTAGTGGTTTAGTGATTAAGGCACAGGTTAGACTGTGCACCAGCTGGGTGACTTTGGGCCAATCACCAGGAGACGGTGAGTTCTAGTCCCGCCTTAAGCACAAAAGCCAGCTGGTTGACTTTGGGCCAATCGCCAGGAGACGGTGAGTTCTAGTCCCGCCTTAAGCACAAAAGCCAGCTGGTTGACTTTGGGCCAATCGCCAGGAGACGGTGAGTTCTAGTCCCGCCTTAGGCATGAAAGCCGGCCGGGTGACTTTGGGCCAATCACCAGGAGACGGTGAGTTCTAGTCCCGCCTTTAGGCACGAAAGCCGGCTGGGTGACTTTGGGCCAATCACCAGGAGACGGTGAGTTCTAGTCCCGCCTTTAGGCACGA
>NW_015386681.1:422433-423927 GCF_001527695.2 Protobothrops mucrosquamatus | reverse complement strand
CCCGCCTTAGGCAGGAAAGCCGGCTGGGTGACTTTGGGCCAATCACCAGGAGACGGTGAGTTCTAGTCCCGCCTTTAGGCACGAAAGCCAGCTGGGTGACTTTGGGCCAATCACCAGGAGACGGTGAGTTCTAGTCCCGCCTTAGCCAGGAAAGCTGACTGGGTGACTTTGGGCCAATCACCAGGAGACGGTGAGTTCTAGTCCCGCCTTAAGCACGAAAGCCAGCTGGTTGACTTTGGGCCAATCACCAGGAGACGGTGAATTCTAGTCCCGCCTTAGGCACGAAAGCCGGCTGGGTGACTTTCGGCCAATCACCAGGAGACGGGGAGTTCTAGTCCCACCTTTAGGCATGAAAGCCCAAGGGGTGACTTTGAGCCAGCCCCTCTCTCTCAGCCCAACCCACCTCACAGGGTTGTCGCTATGGGGAAAATAGGAGGAAGGAATAATAGATCTGTTTGCCCACCTCGAGTTATTTGTTAAAATAATGAAGGCAGGATAGAAATAAATAAATCTGCGTAATGAAATCCTTGTGATGTGATGTAGCTCGCTTCTCTATGGATCCCTTTGAGCCCAGCTGCAGATTTGAGGCTCAGGCAGGCCGTTTCTTGTGTTTTTCTGCCCTGAAAAAAATCAGATATTTTGCTTCTTTGCAGGAATCCAAAGACGTAAAGAATGATTTTTTGATGCAATCAGAGCCACAATCTCCCCCCTCCTGGATGGTCCGGCTGGAATGGAAAACATGTTTGAGATCCTTTTATGCAGACCCTGCAAATATTTGGAGGTGACCCGCAAGGCTGGCCGAGAAGAGAAGAGGTGAATAATTTAGCGTGTCGTGGCACAACAGAAAAATCACAGCTCGGAAAGAAGCTAATAAAAGGAGCTCTCGCACCAACGTTTGTTAGATATTTTTTAAAAAGAGAGGGGAAAAAATACAAGAAGCCTTTTTTTTAATGCTATGTCTTTTCAAGAGAGGGTTCCTCAACCTGGATGGACTTCAACTCCCAGAATTCCCTAGAAGATAGATAGATAGATAGATAGATAGATAGATAGATAGATAGATAGATAGATAGATAGATAGATAGATAGATAGATAGATAGATAGATAGATAGATAGATAGATAGATGATGGATGGATGGATGGATGGATGGATGGATGGATGGATGGATGGATGGATGGACAAACGGACGGATGGACGGACGGACGGACAGACAGACAGACAGACAGACAGATAGATAATGGATGGATAGATAATGGATGGATGGATAGATATATAATGGATGGAAGGATGGATGATAGATAGATAGATAGATAGACAGACAGACAGACAGACAGACAGACAGACAGACGGACGGACGGACGGACGGACGGACGGACAGATTTACAGATGGACAGATGGACAGATAGACAGAGACAGACAGACAGACAGACAGACAGACAGACAGACAGACAGACACAGACAGACAGACAGACAGACAGACAGACAGACAGAAAGA
>NW_015386681.1:417371-421850 GCF_001527695.2 Protobothrops mucrosquamatus | reverse complement strand
AGACAGACAGACAGACAGACAGACAGACAGACAGACAGACACAGACAGACAGACAGACAGACAGACAGACAGACAGACAGACAGACAGACAGATAGATAGATAGATAGATAGATAGATAATGGATGGATAGATAGATAATGGATGGATGGATAGATAGATAATGGATAGAAGGATGGATGATAGATAGATAGATAGATAGATAGATAGATAGATAGATAGATAGATAGATAGATAGATAGATAGATAGATAGATAGATAGATAGATAGACGGACGGACGGACGGACGGACGGACGGACGGACGGACGGACGGACGGACGGACGGACGGACAGACAGACAGACAGACAGACAGACAGACAGACAGATAGATAGATAGATAGATAGATAGATAGATAGATAATGGATGGATAGATAGATAATGGATGGATGGATAGATAGATAATGGATAGAAGGATGGATGATAGATAGATAGATAGATAGATAGATAGATAGATAGATAGATAGATAGATAGATAGACAGACAGACAGACGGACGGACGGACGGACGGACGGACGGACGGACGGACGGACGGACGGACGGACGGATAGATAGATAGAGGGCTTTTTTTTCTCATAGAACGCCCAGAACGAAGTTCCGGCATCTTTTTGGGATGGAGCCTTGTAAGGTAGGCAAGGCGGGTTGTATGACGTGTGTGAGTTCCGGCACTTTTTTTTTTAGAAACAAAACACTAGATAGATAGATACATAGATGATAGATAGATAGATAGATAGATAGATAGATAGATAGATAGATAGATAGATAGATAGATAGATAGATAGATAGATAGATAGATAGAATAGGTTACCTGCTGAGCAGGGGTTGGACTAGATGACCTCCAAAGTCCCTTCCAACTTTATTATTATTGTTACCAACCGCCTTGCTTAGCCACGGAGATGCTCTTTCCCAATTGTGGTCCTAAAGCGAGGACTATCCTCAAATGCAAAACACGCTCGAAGTTTTTGGCTGTTTTATTTGCAGTCCGTAATGATAAAAATTAGTGCCTCTGCTTTCTCTCTTCCTGCCCCAGCTTCCTTTTAGAAGCTTTGCTGGGAGGTGGTGATAAATTATGGATCGCAATCAAACGAGAAACACCGGCCTGAATCTTTGATATCTGCTGTGTAATAGATCGGGATTAATTTTATTTTCATTTATTATAAATGCCCGGCTCTTTTGCATTCCTGCTTAGATCCATCCATCACGGGTTACTTACAGGCCTCCATTCCACCAATAATAAACCCTTGAAAATAAAGGTATCTGTATTTAATAAAAATAATAATAAATAGTCACGGTCAACAGAGGCCATCCAAGGCAGGTTTAAGAAAGTTTGTTTTAAACATAACAGTAATCAATAAAAAGGAGGCTCCAGCTGAAGTCATTCTACCTGGATCCTTAAATTGAATTTATTTAACAGCCTCCATCACCATGGCCACAGGAGCAGATTTTATTTGAACGCTGCAATCAATCCTAAGTAACTTTATTCAGAAATAAATTCTTCCCTGAGTGCCGATTGTCCAAAGCACCTTTAGGATATCTGCCCCAAACCTGCTGCCCTTTTGGACAATTTGATCCCATCCATACAGGCAAGTGGGATCCTGAAAATATCCCTTTTTCAGACAACTCGCCCATTAGAATAGAATAGAACAGAATAGAAAATGAAAAGAACAGAATAGAAAATGAATAGAATAGAATAGAATAGAATAGAATTAATATTAGTAGTAGTAGTAGTAGTAGTAGTAGTAAAGTTGGAAGGGACCTTGGAGGTCATCTAGTCCAGTGGTTCTCAACCTGTGGGTCGGGACCCCATTTGGGGTCGATCGACCATTTCAGGGGGGTCGCCAAGCAAGGCTGTCCGCCATTTTTTTTGTCCGCCATTTTTTTTGTCCGCCATTTTTCCCCCCTTTTCCGGCGGGTGCCTTACCTCCCTTGGGCTGGGCCAGCTGGTGGTCGGCCTGCTCCGTCTCTGCCGCTTGCCAGCTACGCCTCGGCCGGCGCAGGGGGCGGAACCACGCATGCACAGCGCTCCCGGGCAAGGAAAGTCCTCGACTTACGACCGGTTGGGTAGTCCTTGACTTACGACCGGTTTAGTTCTTGACTTACGACCGGTTTAGTCCTCGACTTACAACTGGTTTAGTCCTCAACTTACGACCGGTTGGGGTCGCGGCATTAAAAAGGTTGAGAACCACTGATCTAGTCCAACCCCCTGCTCAGGCAGGAAACCCTATACCATTTGAGACAAATGGCTGTCCAGTCTCTTCTTAAAAACTTCCAGTGTTGGAGCATTCACCGCTTCTGGAGGCAGGTGGTTCCATTGGTTAATTGTTCTAACTGTCAGGAAGTTTCTCCTTAGTTCCAGGTTGCTTCTCTCTTTGATTAGTTTCCACCCGTTGCTTCTTGTCCTGCCTTCAGAAAGTGCTTTGGAGAAGAGCTTGACTCCCTCTTCTTTGGGGCAGCCCCTGAGATACTGGAAGGCTGCTATCCTGTCCCCCCTCGTCCTTCTCTTCCTTAAACTAGACAGACCCAATTCCAGCAGCCGTTCCTTATATGTTTTAGCCTCCAGTCCCCTAATCATCTTTGTTGCTCTTCTCTGCACTCTTTCTAGAGTCTCAACATCTTTTTTACATCGTGGTGACCAAAACTGGATGCCGTATTCCAAGTGTGGCCTTACCAAGCCCTTGTAAAGTGGTATTAATAGAACAGAATAGAATAGAATAGAATAGAATAGAATAGAATAGGAATAGGAATAAGAATAGGAATAGGAATAGGAATAGGAATAAATAGGAATAGAATAGAATAGAAATAGAAATAGAAACAATAGAATAGAATGGAATAGAATAGAAACAGGAATAGGAATAGGAATAGAAATAAATAGGAATAGAATAGAATAGAAATAGAAATAGAAACAATAGAATAGAATGGAATAGAATAGAACAGAATAGAATAGAATAGAAATAGAAACAATAGAATAGAATGGAATAGAATAGAACAGAATAGAATAGAAATAGAAACAATAGAATAGAACAGAATAGAATAGGAAAAGAAATAGGAATAGAAAAGAATAGGAATAGAATAGAATAGAATAATAACTTTATTGTCACTTTAAATGTACACTAATCTGAATTTGGGTCACGTGACCCTGGGGATGCTGCTGCAACGGTCGTTAAGTGCAAAAAATGTTTTTTTCCAGTGCCGTCAAAACATTGAAGCGTCACTAAATGAATTGTTGTAAGTTGGGGACTGACTGCAAGGCTCCTGTTTTTCCCCGGCCTCGGGCAAACAGAGTAAACAAACCATAAATTAAGACAAACTCGAGGAACAGATTTAGATACGGATCAGGAGGTTAAGAGAAGCTGGCCTGTGGCGGATGAAGCCGTTTCTCCCTCGCCTGTTTCCCGTTTTTTTATTGCTTTTAAAATTGCTTTTAATGCACCGTTTTACGATGTTGTTTTTGATGGCGAGACGGGCGGTGGTATAAATTTGCTAAATAAATCAAACTCTAAAAAGGAGACCAAAATCGAACCAAGGGGAAAAAGCCTGTCCCATTTCGCCTGCTCGACGCCAACAAACTTGGTTTTACAACTAACCCGGTTAAAAATCTGTTGTCGGAACGTAACTGGGCGTTTCCAACGGGTCAAAAGGAGCCCGGAACGAATCCGTCGGAAACGAATCTGCCCTCTTTACAGATCCATTAAAAAAAAAGGGGGGGGGAATCAGTTTTGATGGGGAAGCAGATGGTAGCCCATCAAAAAAAAAAAAAAGTGTCCAAAATTAAAATGTAATTTTCCAGGCCCTAAATCAAGATTGAGCAGCGAGACAAGAGTAAGAACCGAGCCTGATTTTGTGGCTGTGTTTCATGATTTACTCAGGACTGCTCTGTTAATAACTGCTTTTTAAAAATCTCTTTCATCCCCTGGTCCCCCCCACCCCTCACCCCCCCAAAAAAGAACATTGCAATGTGAATCAATCAGCTGAAAGCAAATTGTCACACAATTGCTGCAACTAATGCTTGCATGTAAATCAGGGGTCTTCCAACTTGGCCCTTTGATGACTGGTGGACCCCAACTCCCAGAATTCCTCAGCCAGCGTGCCTGGCTGAGGAATTCTGGGAGCTGAAGTCCAGGGGTCTTCAAACTTGGCCCTTTGATGACTTGTGGACTTCAACTCCCAGAATTCTAGAACTCCCCGTCTCCTGGTGATTGGCCCAATGTCACCCAGCCAGCTTCCATACTTAAGGTGGGACTAGAACTCACCGTCTCCTGGTGATTGGCCCAAAGTCACCCAGCCGGCTTTCGTGCTTAAGGTGGGACTAGAACTCACCGTCTCCTGGTGATTGGCCCAAAGTCACCCAGCCGGCTTTCGTGCTTAAGGTGGGACTAGAACTCACCGTCTCCTGGTGATTGGCCCAATGTCACCCAGCCGGCTTTCATGCCTAAGGCGGGACT
>NW_015386681.1:415606-416999 GCF_001527695.2 Protobothrops mucrosquamatus | reverse complement strand
GGACTAGAACTCACCGTCTCCTGGTGATTGGCCCAAAGTCACCCAGCCGGCTTTCGTGCTTAAGGTGGGACTAGAACTCACCGTCTCCTGGTGATTGGCCCAAAGTCACCCAGCCGGCTTTCGTGCTTAAGGTGGGACTAGAACTCACCGTCTCCTGGTGATTGGCCCAATGTCACCCAGCCGGCTTCCATGCTTAAGGCGGGACTAGAACTCACCGTCTCCTGGTGATTGGCCCAAAGTCACCCAGCCGGCTTCCATGCTTAAGGCGGGACTAGAACTCCCCGTCTCCTGGTGATTGGCCCAAAGTCACCCAGTCGGCTTTCATGCCTAAGGCGGGACTAGAACTCACTGTCTCCTGGTGATTGGCCCAAAGTAACTAAGCCGGCTTTGATGCCTGAGGCAGGACTAGAACTCAGCGTCTCCTGGTGAGTGGCCCAATGTCACCCAGCCGGCTTTCACGCCTAAGAGTTTATTAGGCTGCAAAGGTTCCACTGAGCTCCTTCTGATTCCTGAATCTAATCCTAATTGCAGGAACCGTTAATTCTGAGTTTTGTGTTTTTTTCTGAACCCAGCTTTAATTCCACAGGCCCCCCCCCAAGTGAATATCTCCAAGTTTTAAAAACGACAAAAGTTGCCTTTTCTTGCCCAATATCAAAGGAACGCAAGCTTCTGTTTTGTTTTAAATTAGTAATCCAAGCCGCCGCCCGCATCTGGGACGTCTTCCCAACACTGCAAAAAAAAATAATAATAAAAAAAATAAAAATAAAGGATATTTATTCGCTATTGGAGCATCAAAGGAACGTTTACCGCATTGTTGTTGAGTCGCTCATTAATCCTTAACAATATCCCTGCGAGGGTAGTCATTATCGTTAAAAAAATTTTCCATCTCCTGGAAGAAGGCATAAATCAGAGAGGTAAATAAAACATCTCGATAGGATTAGATCTCGCAGCTTGGCACAAATGTGGCCCAGGTTTTCTCCAGCTTTGGACGGATGCGGCTGGGGCAGAAAATGACTGAAGCTTTGGATCCCTTTTCTCTGCCAGTTTAGCCTCTGGGTTGTCTAGAGAGAAACGAAGATATTCGCTATTATTTAGCGCCCCCCCTAATCATTTCAAGGGCCTTGTGCAGGATTTTATACGGGGCCCTCGGTGCTCTCTCAGCCGGGCTCTTTTCTTGCAGAGGTTTTATTGGCAGACTAAATGCTAGGAGGGAGGGGGGTTTGTGGAGAGGAGGAGGAGGGGGGGAGGAGGAGGAGGAGGAGGAAGAGGAGGAGGAAGATTGTGGGGTCCCTGGTGCTCTCTGAGCTGGGTGGTTTTCTTGCAGATGTTTCATGACCCAGCTAGGTAACATCATCAGTGCTAGAAGGGAGGAGGAGGAGGAGGAGGAGGAGGA
>NW_015386681.1:409102-415196 GCF_001527695.2 Protobothrops mucrosquamatus | reverse complement strand
CTCTTCCAGCACTGATGATGTTCCCTAGTTGGGTAATGAAAGGTCTGCAACAAAACCACCCAGCTCAGAGAGCATCAAGGACCCCATCGTCTTCCTCCTCCTCCTCCTCCTCCTCCTCCTCCTCCTCCTCCTCCTCCTCCTCCCCCCTCTAGAAACCCCCCTCCCTTCTCAGTTCCACCATGTTACCTAATCTGGGTCATGAAACGTCTGCAAGAAAACCACCAGGCTCAGAGAGCACCAAGGACCCCTCCGTTCCATGATCCACAGCCTCGGCTTCACTGCTTTGGGCAAGTTCAGATCAGAGCATCCCTGATGATCAGAGGTCTGGACCCCCAGGCCCACGAGACACCCCCACCCTCCCCAGAATGCTGGCAATCTCTGAAAATGGGCCCCCTCCTTGCGTGAATCCCAAACGCCCTTAGCAACACGACTCTCCTTCTGTGCGGTTTTACATCGCTTGCAAAACGGGCCTCCATCTGTAGTAGCGTGAAGATGCTTTTTCCATTCGTTCCAGTTGGGTCTCTTCTCTCCTTCAAAGATTTTTTTCCAAATTTGAGAATGTTGTTTCAAAAAAAAAAAAAAAAAAAGACACCCAGGAAAGGCTTAGCTCCCCACTTCCCTCAACCTCCCCCCCCCTTTTAATTACTGTCTGTCATTGTTCACAGCAAGAACCTCATTTGGCGTCGCTCATCACTTAAGCGCAAAGCTTTTAAAATGTCTTTCTGTAAAGCATGCTCCCTGCTGGCAGAGATTAAGGAGGGCAGGAGGAGAGGGAGCCCAGCGGGACCCCGGGCGGAGGGGGCCTTTTCGGAGGTTGACAAAAAGGAGGGGCTGGCTGCCTCGCATTGAACTGGGTTATTGAATTAACCTGGTTAACTGGAGTTGCGCCATATAATGGATAGAGTAGAGTAGAGTAGAGTAGAGTAGAGTAGAGTAGAATAGAATAGAATAGAATAGAATAGAATAGAATAGAATACCAATATAGAATAGAATAGAATATAGAATTAGAATAGAATAGTAAAATAGTATAGTATAGTATAGAATAGAATAGAATAGAACAGAACAGAATAGAATAGCAATATAGAATAGAATATAATAGAATAGAATAGAACAGAATACCAATATAGAATAGAATAGAATAGAATAGAATATGGAATTAGAATAGAATAGGAAAGAATAGAATAGAATAGTAAAATAGTATAGTATAGTATAGTATAGTATAGTATAGTATAGTATAGTATAGTATAGTATAGTATAGTATAGTATAGTATAGTATAGTATAGTATAGTATAGTATAGTATAGTATAGTATAGAACAGAACAGAATAGCAATATAGAATAGAATAGAATAGAACAGAACAGAATAGAATAGAAATACAGAATAGAATAGAATAGAATAGAATAGAATAGAATAGAATAGAATAGAATAGAATAGAATAGAATAGAAGTAGAGTAGAGTACAATTAAGAGAAGAGGAGAGGAGAGGAGAGGAGAGGAGAGGAGAGAAGAGAAGAGAAGAGAAGAGAAGAGAAGAGAAGAGAAGAGAAGAGAAGAGAAGAGAAGAGAAGAGAAGAGAAGAGAAGAGAAGAGAAGAGAAAATAGAAGACAAGAGAATATAGAACACAGAATACAGAACCAGAACATAATGCAAAATAGGAACCTCCAGTGATGGATTCTTCTCACTCTCTGGAGGGAAGCCCTTCCCTCTGGAGGGAAGCCCTTCCAGTGATGGATTCTTCTCACTCTCAGGAAATTTTTCCTTAGTTCAATTACCCAAATCCTCAGCAAATACAACCCCAAGTGAACCCACATTTTCCATTTCTACTAACATAGTTGTTAAGCTTCCCCCATTGACTTTGCTTGACAGAAGGTCGCAAAAGGAGATCACATGACTTCAGGACAGTGCGACCGTCCTAAATTCTGGGAGTTGAAGTCCACAAGTCATCAAAGGGCCAAGTTGGAAGACCCCCCTGGACTTCAGCTGCCAGAATTCCTCAGCTAGGCACGCTGGCTGAGGAATTCTGGGAGTTGAAGTCCACAAGTCATGAAGGGGCCATAATTCCCCCATGCTGGCTCAGGAATTCTGGGAGTTGAAGTCCACAAGTCATAAAAGGGCCAAGTTTGAAGAACCCTGGACTTCAACTCCCAGAATTCCTCAGCCTGAGGAATTCTGGGAGTTGAAGTCCACAAGTCACAAAAGGGCCAAGTTTGAAGACCCCTGGCTTAGAATCGTGCGATCTTCAGCTGACGTAGTCCCGTTCCAGCAAGCCAGCCACCCTCTCTTCTTAGCCAGCATCCTGGAGGCTCTGACAAGCCAACATCCCCTCCCGCAGAAGAACAGATGGAAGCCACAACGAAGAAGGCTTAGCAAATTGCAATTTCGTTGGTTCAGGTTGTCTTCCTTCCGATCTACCTATATTTAACCGGTCTATTTTTGAATATGACTCAGGAGAGGTGCAGGAGAAAAAATATATATCCTACTCATGGAGCAAATGGAATTTATTACCGCATGCAAAATGATCAGCCTGCTTTGGGAAAAAAGAGATAAAAAAACCTCGGAGAGATGGACGGTGGATGGATTTGAAATAAACTCTCCATCATCCTTAGTCAACACAACTCTTGATTTGCTCCCTATTTGAAACAAGGCAATCCAGGTCTCCACGGAGGCTGCACTACAATTAGGAAGGCAAAACTATCTCCCATCCCTTCTCATTGTGGTGAGCTGCATTCAATTACGGTGCATCCAAAATAGAACATTTTATTGAATGTTGAGCATTGTTTGGTTTTGTTGTGGTTTTTTTTTTTAAATGTCAAGGGAAAACAGGTGCACGACTGTACGCAGGTGTGTCCCCTAATGGAAGTTGTTTTAAGGACACATTTATTGAATGCCAAGTTGTTTTCAACTGAGCTTATATATTTTATTTTTTTTTAACAGTGATGGTTGACATCAAATTGCTGCAACTGCTCAAAGCTTGGCTGGCTTCGGTTTGACTTTTATGATCTTCCGGACAAAGACGTCTGATCTAAAAAGGCACGCCATTTCTAGCATATACATTTAATAAATCAATTTAAAAAAATTCCCTCTGGCTCGCCAGCTTACCCAGTTCAGACTGACTACTAAATCACTGGCTGGGTTCACAGCACAGAGCCAGGTAAGCAAAAATGAGTTTATTCGTTTGGGGAAATCTTGCATGGAGTCACAGAATAACAGATGGGAAGGGACCGTGGAGGTCTTCTAGTCCAACCCCTGCTATCATGTCACACACACACCCCCCGGTCCTTCTTTTCATTAAACTGGACATAGATAGCAGTTAACAGAACAGATAACAGAATAACAGAGTTGGAAGGGACCTTGGAGGTCTTCTAGACCAACCCCTGCTATCATGTCACACACACCCCCGGTCCTTCTTTTCATTAAACTAGACATAGATAGCAGTTAACAGTACAGATAACAGAATAACGGAGTTGGAAGGGACCTTGGAGGTCTTCTAGTCCATCCCCTGCTATCATATCACACACACCCCGTCCTTCTTTTCACTAAACTAGACATAGATAGCAGTTAACAGAACAGATAACAGAATAACAGAGTTGGAAGGGACCTTGGAGGTCTTCTAGTCTAACCCCTGCTATCATGTCACCACTGATCCTTCTTTTCATTAAACTAGACCAGCGGTTCCCAACCTTTTCTGTACCCCGCACCCCTCGAACGCTTCTAATATATTCTTGCACCCCTTAGAAAAGTTCAAAATAACGGCAACAAATTATGCATATACACTATAATTTTGGAAGTTTTTGCACCCCCTGGAATATCGCCTTGCACCCCCAGTTGAGAACCCCTGAACTAGACATACCCAATTCCAGCAGCCATTCTTTCTACCTTTTAGCCTCCAGTCCCCTAAGGATTATCTGAACCCTTTTGAATTTGGTTTCAAGATCTGAACCGAGTATTGAAGCGTCTGGCCTTCCGACTGCCTTAAGGCTTGATATTTGCCTAATGTGGAGGTCAAAGGTCATCCATCAGTTTGGCCTAAGGCTATCATGGGTACTTTTTGATTTCTGTCTGGCCGGGTGATACTCCCGACGTCTTATCCTAGAGTTTGGAGGCTGGATGGGGTCTGGATGGGGAGGAAGGAGCCCAGATTCAACTCTAGCAAAACTGAGTGGCAGTGGGTGGGTGGTCCTCCCATGGAAGTTCTAGAGATCTTCCATCTTTGATCTTCAAGAGGCTGCACTATCCTTCTGGGGAATTGGATGTAGTCTGGAAGTCTTCCTGGACTCCATCACTGGAGATTTTCAAGAAGAGACTGGACATTCACCTGTCTGAGATGGTATAGGTTCTCCTGCTTGAGCAGGGGGCTGGACTAGAAGACCTCCAAGGTCCCTTCCAGTTCTATTCTATTCTATTCTATTCTATTCTATTCTATTCTATTCTATTCCATTCCAATTCTATTCTATTCTATTCTATTCTATTCTATTCTATTCTATTCTATTCCATTCCATATTTTCTATTCTATTCTATTCTATTCCATTCCATTCCATTCTATTCTATTCTATTTTATTCTATTCCATTCCATATTTTCTATTCTATTCTATTCTATTCTATTCTATTCTATTCTATTCTATTCTATTCTATTCTATTCTATTCTATTCTATTCTATTCTATTCCATTCCATTCCATTCCATATTTTCTATTCTATTCTATTCTATTCTATTCTATTCTATTCTATTCTATTCTATTCTATTCCATTCCATTCCATTCCATTCCATTCCATTCTATTCTATTCTATTCTATTCCATTCCATTCTATTTTATTCTATTCCATTCCATATTTTCTATTCTATTCTATTCTATTCTATTCTATTCTATTCTATTCTATTCTATTCTATTCCATCCCATTCCAGTCCAGTCCAGTCCAGTCCAGTCCAGTCCCTTGCGGATGGACTGCTGCAATGTGTTCTACCTAGGTCTGCCCTTGAGGGCCATTCAGGAGCTTCAGCTGGTCCAGAACACAGCAACACCAGCAGAGCTGGGCAAAGTACCATCTTTGAATTGACGTTTACAATGCCAGTATTTTTTGGATCACCAAAGATAGCTCTGTCGGCCTTGCCAGAGAGAAGGTCCCTGCTCTGTTCAGGGAAACCACACTCACACAAGGAGAAAAGATCACAACAGCCTCGGGGGAAGCAGCCTTAAAACCAGGGGTAATTACAACCCCACTTCCTTCCTGCTTTAATGAAGATGACATCCAGCAGCGCAGAGCAAGTGGGGATATTAAATTTGTCTGCTGGTAGGAGACACACGCAGATTTAATTGCCATGCTGGAAAAGTGATTAGGGGACTGGAGGCTAAAGCATATAAGGAACGGCTGCTGGAATTGGGTCTGTCTAGTTTAATGAAGAGAAGGACGAGGGGGGACAGGATAGCAGTTATTCCAGTATCTCAGGGGCTGCCCCAAAGAAGAGGGAGTCAAGCTATTCTCCAAAGCCCCTGAAGGCAGGACAAGAAGCAACGGATGGAAACTCATCAAGGAGAGAAGCAACCTGGAACTAAGGAGAAAATGCTGGCTCAGGAATTCTGGGAGTTGAAGTCCCCGAGTCATAAAAGAGCCAAGGTTGCCTACCCCTGGTCTATAGAGATGCTCCATCAGATCCTGGTTGTCCCAAAGGTGCTTTTTTTCACGAGGCAACTGGACTTTCTGGTTTTTCTTTGAAGACGTTTCGCTCCTCCTCCAGGAAGCTTCGTCAGCTCTGACTTTGTTGCTCTTCTCTGCGCTGATTTGGGATCTTACCCCCCTCCCCCAAACAAGAGATTGTTTGCATGCTAGACAAGTTGGGACGAGTCGTATTTTTTGCCGTACTTTTTAAGAAACAGAAGACTGGTACTATGGAGAGAAAGAGAGAGAGAGAGGGAGAGAGAGAGAAAGAGAGCGAGAGAGAGAGAGAGAAAGAGAGAGAGAGAATTCATTCTTCTTCTTTTAACTCAGTTCATCCTTCTTTGGCCCACATTAACGACTCCAGCGAACGAAGAAGCTTAGAGACTGACAACATAGTTACATGCAGAAAGCAGAGAGAGAGAGAGAGAGAGAGAGAGAGAGG
>NW_015386681.1:404320-408934 GCF_001527695.2 Protobothrops mucrosquamatus | reverse complement strand
AGAGAGAGAGAGAGAGAGAGAGAGAAAGAGAGAGAGAGAGAGAGAGAATTCATTATTCTTCTTTTAACTCAGTTCATCCTTCTTTGGCCCACATAAAGAACTCCGGCGAACGAAGAAGCTTAGAGACTGACAACCTAATTACATGCAGAAATCAGAGAGAGAGAGAGAGAGAGAGAGAGAGAGAGAGAGAGAGAGAGAGAGAGAGAGAGAGAGAGAGAGAAATAATTTGTTTTGCAGAAAAGCAACGAAAAAGATGCAAGCGGGGAGCTAGGAAATTGAAGTCCCTTAATTGAATCTCGGATTCCACGAAAAGCTCCAGCCTCCAACATTAACCTGGTTTAATTGCTTCGGCAAGTCTATTAAGAGAGAGGAAGCAGCAGGATGCCAACAAAAAAAGAAAAAAGAAAGCCTGAAAAATACTTTGGCGTATCTAAGGCTTCCCCCTCTCGAAAACAATCAAGGAGTGGAGCTGACCGCATCGTGCATTAACTCTCTCGAAAACCCCTCCGTTAGGGGCTTATGTATTATTTATCGGCCTATGGCCTGAGTCACCAGACTGGAGGTGATTTACAATCAGCCCTTCTTCTTCTCTGCGGTTAAAAAAATAATAATAATAATCTCTAAATGGATACCGGAGGCCGGGTTACCCTCCGGATACGATAGGAACCGCAAGCATCATGCTTCTCCTTCGCTATTTATAAGAAATAAGTTTATTTAGAGGAACGGCGGTGCAGAGGGAGAGAGATGACCTTGGTGCAGATAGGCAGAAACGGTGGCTTTAGGGGGGGGGGAGCATTGTCTATGGAGCTTCATAGCAGTTTCATAGCAGTTTCATAGCAGTTAACATAAGTTTCAGCAAGATGAAAGTCTTGATGTAAAGAACATTTGTGCGTGTACTGAAAACAGATCCCTGTTCTGTGTCCACTAGATCTTTGTATTTTTCTTTCCATTTCAAGTCAGAGAAATTATGAAGAAAATGATGCTTAGTTCATAATAGAGCTAGGCATTAGCTACTGAAAAAATTGTGTAAGGAAATTCTGAGTTTCCCGTGATTTGGTAGATTTAAAGTGGCACATGTCCAGCAGCTGGTTTTATCTGGCTGATCTTTCAGGGTTTAAAAACTTTGTTGTTGTTAGTTGCGAAGTCCGTGTCCGACCCAACACGACCCCATGGACAATGTTCCTCCAGGTCTTCCTGTCCTCCACCATCTTTAAACACTAACCAGACTCCAATCAAGGAAAGGCAGAACAGGGAGAACCAAAACTTTAGAGTAGACTGGGAAGTACTTAACTAGTACTGTGAATGCTCCAACACTGGAAGTTTTTAAGAAGAGACTGGACAGCCATTTGTCCGAAATGGTATAGGGTTTCCTGCCTGAGCAGGGGGTTGGACTAGATGACCTCCAAGGTCCCTTCCAACTTATTATTATTGTTATTGTTATTGTTCTCAGTCATCCAGGTCATTGTGGCCCCGAAGGTGTGCTTTCTTTTTTTTTTTTTTAAAGGCAAATGGGCTTTGTTTCTCCTTGAAGACATTTCGCTTCTCGTCCAACAAGCTTCTTCGGTTCTGATGGAAGAAGCTTCTCGGATGAGTCAGAACTGAAGAAGCTTCTGGGATGAGAAGGGAAAGGTCTTCAAGGAAAACAAATCAAGGAGACAAGCAACCTGGAACTGAGGAGACACTTCCTGACAGTGAGAACAATTAACCAGTGGAACTCCTTGCCTCCAGAAGCGGTGAATGCGCCAACACTAGAAGTTTTTAAGAAGAGACTGGATAGCCGTTTGTCCGAAATGGTGTAGGGTTTCCTGCCTGAGCAGGGGGTTGGACTAGATGACCTCCAAGGTCCCTTCCAACTTTATTATTATTATTATTATTATAACCTTCAAGGTCCCTTCCAACTGTGTTATTCTGCTTTGGAGAAGAGGTTGACCCCGTTTTCTTTGCTAGCCCCTCAAGTCCTGAAAAACCCCATCATGACACCCCTTGTCCTTCTCCTTGTTCCCCAAGCCGTCCGTCAGGTTTGGTGGCTTTCCAAGCTGACCTCTGAGACCCCTGTCCATTTTTATTTTTATTTTATTTTTTTACAGAAACTAAAGCTGGCTTCCTCTCTTCCCACAGTTGGCTCCGAAAGTCACATTGGAAGGAGATGCCTTGGGCAAAAAAGACTTTGTTCCAGGCAGATTCTCCCACGGGCTGTCAAGTAAGGAAATCAATTTAAACGGGAAAATTGTCCCAATAGCTTCAGAGCCCAAGTCTTTTGTATTTCTGCATTCCTCATCACCTCTGTACAGTTTTAAGCTATAGGACAGCAGGATAGAAAGAAAGAAAGAAAGAAAGAAAGAAAGAAAGAAAGAAAGAAAGAAAGAAAGAAAGAAAGAAAGAAAGAAAGAAAGGAAGGAAGGAAGGAAGGAAGGAAGGAAGGAAGGAAGGAAGGAAGGAAAGAAAGAAAGAGAAAGAGAAAGAGAAAGAGAAAGAGAAAGAGAAAGAGAAAGAGAAAGAGAAAGAGAAAGAGAAAGAGAAAGAAAGAAAAAAGAAAGAGAAAGAAAGAAAGAAAAAGAAAAAGAAAGAAAAAAGAAAGAAGGAAAGAAAAAGGAAGGAAAGAAGGAAAGGAGGAAAGAAAGAAGAAAGAAAAAGAAAGAAAGAGAATGGAAGGAAAGAAGGAAGGAAGGAAGGACAGAAAAAGAAAAAGAAAAAGAGAAAAAGAAAAAAGAAAGAGAAAGAAAAAAGAAAGAAAGAAAGAAAGGAAGGAAGGAAGGAAGGAAGGAAAGAAAGAAAGAAAAAGAAAAAGAAAGAAAAAGAAAGGAAGGAAAGAAAGAAAGAAAGAAAGAAAAAAGAGAAAAAGAAAGGAAGGAAAGAAAAAGAAAGAAAAAGAAAGGAAGAAAGAGAAAGAAAGAAAGAAAGAAAGAAAGAAAAGAAAGAAAGAAAGAAAAAGAAAGCAATGGGAACATCGCAATTTCTCTCTGCAAAATCTGCAAACGCCATATTTGGTAGCTGCCAATCAAAGTTGTGTGTTTTCTTCACATTCTATATTTAAATCTGAATATATTTGATTCTGGGCAGGAAACTTAAAAGGGTTTCTTCTTGTTTTGTTCTGGGGTTTTTCTTTTGTTTAATATTGCAATATTTCGTCAACTTCAGAGAAGTAAACGTGAAATAGATTGTATCAGGCGTCTAATTTCAAATCATGAACGGTTGTATGGAGCAGCCGGTGATCAAAGAGGCGAGATGGCTAATCCATCTCTAAATATATTGGTGAGCGAAAGGATTCAAATACTTCCCTGCTTCTTAATGAAGACAAACATGCTTTAATTAAAGCCAGAAGAGTCAGGAGAGTTATTGGATCGGATGGATGGATGGATGGATGGATGGATGGATGGATGGATGGATGGATGGATGGAGGGAGGGAGGGAGGGAGGGAGGGAGGGAGGGATGAAGAAATGGATCGATGTTTAGATAAATGGATCGATGATTGGAAGATTGGATAGATGGATAGATGGATGGATGGATGGATGGATGGAAGAAAGGAAGGAAGGAAGGAAGGAAGGAAGGAAGGAAGGAAGGAAGGAAGGAAGGAAGGAAGGACAGGTGGATAAATGGATGGATGGATGGATGGACAGACAAGTAGATGGATGGACAGACAAGTAGATGGATGGACAGACAAGTGGATGGATGGATGGATGGATGGACAGACGGACAGACGGACAAGTGAATGGATGGATGGATGGAAAGGAGGATGGATGGATGGATGGATGGATGGATGGATGGATGGATGGATGGATGGACGGGTAGATGGATGGATGGATACTCTCTGAGCTTGGTGGTTTTCTTGCATATGTTTCATTGCCCAACTAGGAAACATCATCAGTGCTAGAAAGGAGTGAGGAGGAGGAGGAGGAGGAGAAGAAGGAGGAGAAGGAGGAGAAGGAGAGGAAGGAGAACTATGGGATCCTTGGTGCTCTCTGAGCTTGGTTGTTCTCTTGCAGACGTTTCGTGACCCAAGTAGGGAACACCATCAGGGCTACAAGAAAGTTGGGTTTCCTTCACACTCACTGACCCCACGTTGCAAACTCAGCACACCGCACCTCACCCCACACCCTGCAGACTCTACACAGTCATCCCATCACACTCCCTTTTCCTGCTCCCCGACAATTGCCCTCTCCGGGGGGGGGGGCCTCCCGGATAAGGATAAAAAAATAAAAATAAAGTCAAGACAGCCGATGAAGACTCCGCTTCGAGTTTATTTTTAAATCCCCTGCAGACATTCCCTAAAGGGGGGGGGGGTTCCGCTAACCTCTGACCCGATCCGAAATCCCCATCCAGTACCAGAATCTGGAAATAGCACGAAAAATACCATTTTTTTAAAATATTTTGTTTTTATTTTTATTTTTTTCTTCCAGAAAAGAAGCCGCGTCGGTTCTTTCTCGGGTTAAAACGGGTCATCAGGAGAGCAGATTAAATATTAAATAAGGCTTTTATGCTGAATCAGCCCCCCCCCCTTCCCATCTCACCCCCCCACCCCCCCTCTTGCGATCTGCCAGACTCCGGAAAGGCTGCAGGGAAAAGGTGGAGAACAACACAGGATGAACTCAGGGATGATCCAAGGCCTTCCCTTTT
>NW_015386681.1:400809-404199 GCF_001527695.2 Protobothrops mucrosquamatus | reverse complement strand
CACACAGGGTTAACAATACAACAATTATACTCTGTCTTAAATTATATCACCCTTAAGTTAACAATTCTATAACATCCTTTAGCTCTCTTCTGAACAAACATATTAAACATTATTATTGCTAATTAAAAAAGATAAACTACATTAACAATCTAAAATTTACTCAAAAACCAAATGAAACTTTTTCGTTCCATATTTATTCTCAATATCATCTATCCATCTTCTCCAAACCAAAATATATCTTTCTTGTGAATAATCCTTCACAAAACCGACTGGTTTTGTTTTACCTCTGTGGATTGTTGTGTTTTTGTTTTTTTTCCCCTTTGGAATTTTGTGTTGTAATCGTTTGAATAAATGAAATAAAAATGGGAAGGAGGGCGGAGAAGGGGAGATCCGGGGACCTCTCCGCTAACATCTCTCCTCCTCTGAAAAGTGGCAGTCCTCAATTTACGGCCACCATTAGCCCCCCAGGTTTCTGTTGCTAAGCGAGACGGCCCCATTCGATGACTGCTTCGGCCACAGTTGTGAAGGGAATCCTGCTTTCCACACACACACACACACACACCCCCCATTGACTTTGCTTGTCAGAAGCTGACGGAGACCAAGGGCCGGGATTTTGATCCCGCGTGCTGCGACGGTTGTAAGTGTGAGGACTGGTTATAAGTCCCTTTTTTTTTTTCAGTGGCCTTGTAACTTTGAACAGTTACTAAATGAGCGGTTGTAAGTCAAGGACTGATTCCTTTGTGTACTCGTTGCATAAACGGATGGGCCACGTTTCCTCTCTTGTTCTTTCTTCTTTCTCTTAAACCTTTTGCTAAAATTCTTTCTCGGCTCTCGTTCCCTCTTTCTGTCCATTCGCTTGCTTTCCTTCCTTTCCTTCCTTCTTTCCTTTCTTTCTATTCCTTCATGCCTCCCTCCCTCTTTCCATTTTTCCTTTCTTTCTTTCTTTCTTTCTTTCTTTCTCTTTCTTTCTTTCCTTCCTTCCTTTCTTTCTTTCTCTTTCTTTCTTTCTTTCTCTTTCTTTCTTCTTTCTTTCTTTCTTTCTCTTCCATCCCTCTCTCTCTATTTCCCTTTATTTTTCTTCATCTTTTCCTTCCTCTTTCTCTTCTTTCTTCCTTTCTCTTCCTTCATCCCTCCCTTCCTCTTTGCTTTTTCTTTCCTTTCTTTTTTCTTCCTTCTTCTTTCCTTTCCTTTCTTTTTCTTCTTTTATCCCCCTCCCTCTTTCTCCCTTTCTCCCTCCCTCCCTCCCTCCCTCTCTTCCTTCCTTCCTTCCTTCCTTCTTTCTTTCTTTCTTTCTTTCTCTTTCGTCTTTCTTTCTTTCCTTCCTTCCTTCCCTCTCTTTCTTTTCTCCTTTTTTTCCTTTCCTTCATTTCCTTTCTTTCTCTTCCATCCCTCTCTCTCTATTTCCCTTTATTTTTCTTCATTTTTTCCTTCCTCTTTCTCTTCTTTCTTCTTTTCTCTTCCTTCATCCCTCCCTTCCTCTTTGATTTTTCTTTCCTTTCTTTTTTCTTCCTTCTTCTTTCCTTTCCTTTCTTTTTCTTCTTTTATCCCCCTCCCTCCCTCCCTCCCTCCCTTCCCTTCCTTCCTTCCTTCCTTCCTTCCTTCCCTCCCTCCCTCCCTCCCTCCCTCCCTCCCTCCTTTCTTTCTTTCTTTCTTTCTTTCTTTCTTTCTTCTTGTTCTGCTCTGTCCTGTTCTGCTCTATTCTATTCAATATTTGAGAGGCTGCCACAAAGAAGAGGGGGTCAGCTTGTTTTCCAAAGCAACAGATGGAAATTAGTTAAGGAGAGAAACAACCTGGAATTAAGGAGAAATTTCCTAACAGTGAGAACAATTAGCCAGTGGAACGACTTGCCTCCAGAAATTGTGGGTGCTCCCATCCCTGGAGGCTTTTAAGAAGAGACTGGACAGACACTTGTCTGAAATGGTATAGAGCCTCCTGCTTGAGCAGGGGGCCGGACTAGATGACCTTCAAGGTCCCTTCCATCTTCTATTCTGATTGATTGATCGATGGACAGAGAGACACCCAGTAGATCCAACGAAACAAACACATCCACGGAATAAGAAAATCTCATCAAAGTTAACAACCGCTCTGGTTATTCCTGACAGTGAGAACAATTAACCAGTGGAACTCCTTGCCTCCAGAAGCGGTGAATGCTCCAACACTGCAAGTTTTTAAGAAGAGACTGGACAGCCGTTTGTCCGAAATGGTATAGGGTTTTCTGCCTGAGCAGGGGGTTGGACTAGATGACCTCCAAGGTGCCTTCCAATTCTGTTTCTGTTCTGTTCTATTCTATTCATGCTCCAACACTGGAAGTTTTTAAGAAGAGACTGGACAGCCATTTGTCCGAAATGGTATAGGGTTTTCTGCCTGAGCAGGGGGTTGGACTAGATGACCTCCAAGGTCCCTTCCCACTTTATCATTATTATTTCTGCAGACAGACAAAACTTAATAGCTGAAAAAAAACAAAACCAGCCTTTTCTTTCGCCAGCTGGCCTTACCAGCAATTAATGAGGGCCTGAGTCAATCTAAATAGAATAGATAAATTAGCAGGGGAGAAAAATTCCACAAGAAAAAAAAAATGCCTCTCCAAATAATCTCCCGGGGAAAGACAATTGCAAAAGAACTGCAGTTGTTCCTACAAGGCTCCCTGAAAAGAGTGTGCAGAGCAGAACAATTGAAGTGTCGGCTGCAGTGAAAGGCTGGCACAGATTGTGCGGCACGTCAGAAGGGACGGAGCTGGAGAAGCCCTGGAAAAGGTGGGGATGGGTTGGGGGGGTCCCGTCCGGGCACCTCCGGCCCCTTCCAAGCCCCTCCCAGGATGTAGGACTTGAGGGCCCCAATGCTAAACTTCTCTCATTCAAGAGCAGGGGGGGGGGTCTTCCAACTTGGCCCTTTGATGACTGGTGGACTTCAACTCCCAGAATTCCTCAGCCAGGCACGGGTGGAGGGAGGGAGGGAGGGAGGAAGGAAGATGTTAGACCAGTGGTTCTCAACCTGTGGGTCGGGACCCCATTTGGGGTCGATCGACCATTTCACGGGGGTCGCCAAGCAAGGCTGTCGGCCATTTTTTTGTCTGCCATTTTTTTTTGTCCGCCATTTTTTCCCCCCTTTTCCGGCGGGTGCCTTACCTCCCTTGGGCTGGGCCAGCTGGTGGTCGGCCTGCTCCGTCTCTGCCGCTTGCCAGCTACGCCTCGGCCGGCGCAGGGGGCGGAACCACGCATGCGCGGCGCTCCCGGGCAGGGAAAGTCCTCGACTTACGACCAGTTTAGTCCTCGACTTACAACCGGTTTAGTCCTCGACTTACGACCGGTTGGGGTCGCGGCATTAAAAAGGTTGAGAACCACTGTGTTAGACTAAGCTAGTGGGAGGGAGGGAGGGAGGGAGGGAGGGGG
>NW_015386681.1:379564-399694 GCF_001527695.2 Protobothrops mucrosquamatus | reverse complement strand
GGAAGGAAGGAAGGAAGGAAGGAAGGAAGGAAGGAAGGAAGGAAGGAAGGAAGGAAGGAAGGAAGGAAGGAAGGAAAAGAGAGGAGACCCTCCTGGAGCCGCTGTTAATTCTAATCCCAGCCTCCAGGCCAGCCGAGTCACCTCCAGACTTCCAGAAATGCCGAAATGCAGAACCGGAGCAGCTCAGCCTTTCAAGGCCAGAACTATTTCGGAATCAAATTGCTTTTGCTAGATTTTTATGGCCAGGGCTTGATTTTGCTTCAGCAGTTGCCTGCTTTCCATTTCCAGGAACAGTAAACTCGCTCGTAAATCTGCGATGCACAACGTTCACAAAATGCCACACACACACACACACACACACACACTCCTTCCAAACCAAGCCTGAAAGAAAAAGTTGCTTACTTGGGCATTATCTCCCCTCGGCTCACAGTTAACGGGTTGACTTTTTACACCTCTCTCTCCCCCCATCTTAAAGCACGCTGGCTGGGGATTCTGGGAGTTGAAGTCCACCCATCTTTAAAGCATGCTGTCTGGGGGATTCTGGGAGTTGAAGTCCACCATCTTAAAGTACACTGCCTGGGGGATTCTGGGAGTTGAAGTCCACCCATCTTTAAAGCATCCTGGCTGGGGAATTCTGGGAATTGAAGTCCACCTATCTCAAAGCATGCCAGCTGGGGGATTCTGGGAGTTGAAGTCCACCCATCTTTAAAGCACCCTGGCGTTGAATTCTGGGAGTTGAAGGCCACCCATCTTAAAGCATGTTGGCTGGGGGATTCTGGGAGTTGAAGTCCACCCATCTCAAAGCATGCCGGCTGGGGGATTCTGGGAATTGCAGTCCATTCATACCACCCACCTTGGGGAATTTTGAGACTTGAAAGTCGATCCACGCTGCCCGGGGGAATCCTGGGAGTCGAAGTCCGCTCATCTTAAAACTGCCAGGGCTGAAGAAAAAGGAAAAAAAAGAAGATTGCTCTGTACGGAATAAAAATAGACCATTGATCTGCTTTCCATTACCAGCCCACTCAAAGTTGAGTGGGGAGCCGAAAGACATGATCCCGGCTTATGAGCGCCTTCCTCTCTCCTTGCGGTGATGATGTTGGGGATAAAAGACATCAGGGGGAGATGGGCACCCGGGGAGGCGGGGAGGGGAGTGCGAAGCCCTGCAGGTTTCAGAGGGATTTTGTCTCACAAAACAAAAAGGGTGAAATTTGCAACACGGCTCAGAAGAACCGTCGGCAAAATTACCTCTTCTGGAAAATGAGATTTAGAGGGTCCAAGATTGTATATCCCTGGTAGAGGGCCTCCTGCTTGAGCAGGGGGTTGGACTAGAAGACCTCCAAGGTCCCTTCAATCTCTGTTATTCTGCTACTCTTCCTTCCTGCCTGCCTGCCTGCCTGCCTTCTCTTCCTTCCTTCCTTCCTTCCTTCTCTTTCTTCCTTCTTCCTTCCTTCCTTCTTTCCTTCCTGTCTTCCTTCTCTCCTTCCTTCCTTCCTTCTCTTTCTTCCTTCTTCCTTCCTTCCTTCTTTCCTTCCTGTCTTCCTTCTCTCCTTCCTTCCTTCCTTCCTTCATTCATTCTTTCCTTCCTGCCTTCCTCCCTTCCTTCCTCCCTCCCTCCCTCCCTCCCTCCCTCCCTCCCTTCCTTCCTTCCTTCCTTCCATCTCCATCACTGGAGGCTTTTAAGAAGAGACTGGACAGCCACTTGTCTGGAATAGTATAGAATCTCCTGCTTGAGTGGGGGGCTGCACTAGAAGACCTTCAAGGTTCCTCCCTTCCTTCCTTCCTTCCTCCCTTCCTTCATTCTTCCCTCCCTCCCTCCCTCCCTNCCTTCCTCCCTCCCTCCCTCCCTCCCTCCCTCCCTCCCTCCCTCCCTTCCTTCCTTCCTTCCTTCTCCATCACTGGAAGCATTTAAGAAGAGACTGGACAGCCATTTGTCTGGAATGGTACAGGGTCTCCTGCTTGAGCGGGGGGCTGGACTAGATGACCTCCAAGGCCCGTTCCAACTCAGTTATTCTGTTACTCAGCCCCTTGATTTCCGAGGCTGAGGCTGGTGCCTAATGCCACCGCAGTCTGATGCCAAAAAAGCCAACGCAATCCTAAGTTGCATTAACAGAGGGATGGAATCAAGATCACGTGAAGTATTAATACCACTTTACAAGGCCTTGGTAAGGCCACACTTGGAATACGGCATCCAGTTTTGGTCACCACGATGTCAAAAAAGATGCTGAGACTCTGGAAAGAGTGCAGAGAAGAGCAACAAAGATGATCAGGGGACTGGAGGCTAAAGCATATAAGGAACGGTTGCTGGAATTGGGTATGTCTAGTTTAACGAAGAGAAGGACGAGGGGGGACATGATAGCAGCGTTCCAGTATCTCAGGGGCTGCCCCAAAGAAGAGGGAGTCAAGCTATTCTCCAAAGCGCCTGAGGGCAGGACAAGAAGCAGTGGATGGAAACTAACCAAAGAGAGAAGCAACCTAGAACTAAGGAGAAACTTCCTGACAGTGAGAACAATTAACCCGTGGAACCACCTGCCTCCAGAAGCGGTGAATGCTCCATCACTGGAGGTTTTAAAGAAGAGACTGGACAGCCCTTTGTCTGAAATGGTAGAAGGTCTCCTGCTTGAGCAGGGGGTTGGACTAGATGACCTCCAAGGTCCCTTCCAGCTCTTGTTTTTCTATTATTCTGGCTGTTAAAACCTCACTCCGTGACAAGAAGAGTTTCAAGAAGAGTTTCCTAGCCAGAAAAATCCCATTACTGTACTTTTTTATTTTTTTTTTAAGGTTAAGTTGTCGTTGTGCATTTGCCCGCAAATCCTTCTGAGGGTTTTTTTTTTTATCGATTTCCCGTGTGCATCTTCTCCTTTACTGGTGGAGCACTTATGAGAAATCAGGGCCTCGAACGATGCGCGTTTGGTATCTCACCTCTCCCCTTTTTTTTTCTTCTCTCTCCTCGCCAAGATGTCACAGCCGTCCCCTGGGACTACAATCCCTTTCATCCCCAACCAGCCTCAGTCATCCCAACCTGCTAGATTAAGACACAATGAAAGTCTCTGAAGGACAGCAAGGTGGCCACACGGCCGGGAGACGGGTTTAATTAAACAAAAACTTCAATTTCAAAACTTGCTTGTATTGCCTTTTTCCAGCCACGCAGAAACTGAGTTGTGAGAATTAGCAGTTTCCCAAAAGAGTGAAAAAAGGAAGGTTCTACATTTAGGCAAGAAAAACCAAATGTACAGGTATAGTATAGGGGGTACCTTGCTCAATAGTAGCAACTGTGAGAGGGACCTCGGAGTCCTAGTGGACAATCCCTTAAATAGGAGCCAGCCGTGTGCTGCAGCTGCCAAAAAGGCCAACACAGTGCTAGGCTGCATTAACAGAGGGACAGAATCAGGATCACATGAAGGGTTAATACCACTTTACAAGGCCTTGGTAAGGCCACACTTGGAATCCTGCATCTAGTTTTGGTCACCACGATGTAAAAAAGATGCTGAGACTCTAGAAAGAGTGCAGAGAAGAGCAACAAAGAGGATCAGGGGACTGGAGGCTAAAGCATATAAGGAACAGTTGCTGGAATTGGGGATGTCTAGTTTAATGAGGAGAAGGACGAGGGGGGACAGGATAGCAGTCTTCCAGTGTCTCAGGGGCTGCCCCAAAGAAGAGGGAGTCAAGCTATTCTCCAAAGCACCTGAAGACAGGAGAAGAAGCAACAGATGGAGATTAATGAAGGAGAGGAGCAACTTGTAACTAAGGAGAAACTTCCTGACAGTTAGAACAATTAACCAGTGGAACAACCCGCCTCCAGAAGCGGTGAATGCTCCAACACTGGAGGTTTTTAAGAAGAAACTGGACGCCATTTGTCTGAAATGGTATAGGGTTTCCTGCCTGAGCAGGGGGTTGGACTAGAAGACCTCCAAGGTCCCTCCCAAGTTGTTTTATTATTATTATTATTATTATTATTATTATTATTATTATTATTATTATTATTAATCATCACACAGTCAGATGGTTCAGACTGGATTTGGCATTTTTGTCTACCTATCAAGTCCTTACCAAGGTGGTATTATTATTATTATTATTATTATTATTATTATTATTATTATCATTATCATTATCATTATCATTATCATTATCATTATCATTATCATCATCATCATCATCATCATCATTAGGATCAGGTGCTCAATTTTGGCCAGCTTATTACAGCTCGTCCTCAACTTAACAACAATTCACTGAGTGACGCCTCAAAGTTGCGACGGCGCTGAAAAAAAGTCTCTTAGGACCATTTTTTTTACACGTACGACCGATGCAGCAACCTGGTGTCACGTGATCCAAATTTAGATGCTTGGCAACTGTTTCAGATTTACAACGGTCGCAGCGTCCTGGTGTGTGTGTGTGTGTGTGTGTGTGTGTGTGTCACGTGATCCCTTTTTTTTTTTTTTTGCGATCTTCTGACATGCAAATCCAATGGCCAAGCTATTTAGGAGCCACGTAAAGTCCAGCAGATATTTTGGAAACTGCTTCATCTGCAATCTCTGCGGCATCTGGAGGCTGGGATCTGCCAGAGAAGATCTCCCCAAAGCGATTCAAAAATTGAGAGGCAGCCCAGCTTTGGCTAAGCCGAATCCGTGTTAGCTCCCGAGCTCTTTTGCAGTCTTTCCCGCGGAGTTCGCAAACTGCAAAAAGGGGGGAAATGTGGACCAGAAGGAAAAAATACAACAACTGTAGACCTTTTTTTTTTTTTTGCATGAAATGGGGGGAAAAAATGTACTTTGTGGTTTTGAGGATTGAGGGGGAAAAATACTGAGCAATAGAAAAAAAGGACCAGGTTTGCTCCCTGCTTTGACTGTTCGTGGTTCTTGCAATGTCACTTAAAATGCAAAATTAAAACACCTTCCCGACTGGCAGCGGCAGTGTGTGGTTGCCAAAGTCTGAAACAATGCAACACAATTCAAACGGAATTCAGGGCCGGTTAAAATGCAATTAATTCTAAAGTGAGTTTTTTTTTTTTCCTTTCTCCTATTATTCTCTCCTTCCATCGTTTTGCTTCTTTCTTTCTTTCTTTCGTTCTCTTTCTTTCTTTCTCCTTCCTTTCATTCTTTCCTTCCTCTCCCTCTTTTCTGTCCTTCCTTCCTTCCTCCTTTCCACCCTTCCTTCATTGACTCTCTCTCCTTTCCTTCCTTCCTTCCTTTCCTTCTTTCTCTCTCTCCCTCTCTTCCTTTCTTTTCTTCCTTTCTCCCTCTTTTTCTTTTTGTTTTTCTTTCTTTCTTTTCTTCCTTCCTTCTTCTTTCCTTCCTCTCCCTCTTTTTTCCTTCCTTCCTTCCTTCTTTCTCTTTCTTTTTGTTTCTTTCATTCTCTGTTTCTTTGTCACTTTCTCTTTCCTTCCTTCCTTCTCCTTTCCTTCCTCTTCCTCTTTCCTTCCTTCCTTCTTTCTCTCTTTCTTTGTCTCTTTCTCTTTCCTTCCTTCCTTCTCCTTCCCTCCTTCCTCTTTTCTTCCTTCTTTCTTTCTTTCTCTCTTTCATTCTCTCTTTCTTTGTCACTTTCTCTTTCCTTCCTTCCTTCTCCTTCCCTTCCTCTTCCTCTTTCCTTCCTTCCTTCCTTCTCTTTTTCTTTCTTTCATTCTCTCTTTGTTTGTCACTTTCTCTTTCCTTCCTTCTCCTTCCCTTCCTCTTCCTTTTTTCCTTCCTTTTTGCTTCCTCCTTCCTTCCTTCCTTCTTCCTTCCTTCCTTCCTTCCTTCCTTCCTTCCCTCCCTATACCCACCCATCCATCCATCCTAGTTTGGGTTGCTTCTTATATTCTTTGTTCAAAAAATAAAAATAAAAATTGATTTATAAAAGACAAAAGAAGGTGGATGCTCTCTTTGGAAAAAGCAGGTGTTTGAAACAATATCAGGCAGATCTGGTGAGATATATATATTTTCTTTTTTCATTTTAAAGTAAACTGCCCCCCCCCCCAAAGGTCCACCAGAGACTCTTTTCCAGGAAGGCCTTTAGCCCGTTAATAGCCTCCCCCCAATTTCTCCTCTTCTCCGGTTTCATCCGTTTCTATTTCAACAGACGTTCAAAAGGCAGCAATTTAATTTTTTTCAAGTCTTTTTCAAATCGTTTTTAAGCCCGAAATAAGATGGAGAGAAATGGAATCAAAGCAGAGCTAAAAACAGAATGTCTCCATTCAAAAAGGACTCTCGGATGGCAAAAGAGACAATAAAACCAGGCAACGGCCGAAAAAAACAAGAATTGTCTTGGCGTGATTCACTCATAGACTCTTGGGAGGTTTTTGCTATAAAGGTTCAACGAAATACAGGGAGTCCTCGACTTACAAATTTCATTTAGTGACCGTTTGCTCAATAGTAGCAACTGTCAGAGGGACCTCGGAGTCCTAGTGGACAATCACTTAAATAGGAGCCAGCCGTGTGCTGCAGCTGCCAAAAAGGCCAACACAGTGCTGGGCTGCATTAACAGAGGGAGAGAATCAGGATCACGTGAAGGGTTAATACCACTTTACAAGGCCTTGGTAAGGCCACACTTGGAATACTGCATCCAGTTTTGGTCACCACGATGTAAAAAAGATGCTGAGACTCTGGAAAGAGTGCAGAGAAGAGCAACAAAGATGACTAGGGGACTGGAGGCTAAAACATATAAGGAATGGCTGCTGGAATTGGGTATGTCTAGTTTAACGAAGAGAAGGACAAGGGGGGACATGATACCAGCCTTCCAGTATCTCAGGGGCTGCCCCAAAGAAGAGGGAGTCAAGCTATTCTCCAAAGTGCCTGAAGGCAGGACGAGAAGCAATGGATGGAAACTCATCAAGGAGAGAAGCAACCTGGAACTAAGGAGAAACTTCCTGACAGTTAGAACAATTAACCAGTGGAACAACCTGCCTCCAGAAGTGGTGGATGCTCCAACACTGGAAGTTTTTAAGAAGAAGCCATTTGTCTGAAATGGTATAGGGTTTTCTGCCTGAGCAGGGGGTTGGACTAGAGGACCTCCAAGGTCCCTTCCAACTACTACTACTTCTTCTTCTTCTTCTTCTTCTTCTTCTTCTTCTTCTTCTTCTTCTTCTTCTTCTTCTTCTTCTTCTTCTTCTTCTTCTTCTTCTTCTTCTTCTTCTTCTTCTTCTTCTTCTTCTTCTTCCTCTTCCTCTTCCTCTTCCTCTTCCTCTTCCTCTTCCTCTTCTTCTTCTTCTTCTTCTTCTTCTTCTTCTTCTCCTTTCTCCTTCCTCCTCCTCCTCCTCCTCCTCCTCCTCCTAATTATCATCATCATCATCATCATCATCATCAGTGTGTGGCGATCACGACCCATTTAAGATGCGCCAAAGTCACTTTGTGGGAGGGGTCTCCCCAATCTCTCCTCAAAGCAGGAGAACCTGCTCCTCTATCCAGGCTTAATTCAGGTTGCACACAGTAGGGTATCCGTTGCTGACCTGCATGTGTGAATGCCCACCCATCCCCGCCTTTCCATGCATGCAGCTTCCAGAACCTCCTCCTCACTCTCTGTCCAGGAATCTTCCTGCTCTCCAAGTCTACCTCCTTAGTCGGTTAAAATCAAATTAAAAAGCGTAACCTTCAGATAAATCTCTCCGATCCACTCCTCTCCTTACGACCTGCATCTCCAAGAGAAAAACGTCGGGACGTCCCGGGCACCGTCTTCCTGCGTCCTTCACAGGTCTCCTTCCAGCATCAGGCTCCCCCCACCGTCCGTCCTCCCCTCCCTCCACACACACACACACACACACACACACACAGCGCCGCACCGCCCCGGGCGCAGCCACACGCCTTCTGCCTCGCCTCGCCTCTCCCATCCACCGGACTCGCTGCTCCGACAGCGTGGGGAGAAGAGCCGCTCCGTCCCGCCCCGCCGTCCGACGCCCCCCAAAGAAGAGGCAGGCACAGAGAAACCCTCTGAGAACGTGCAGAGAGCCGGAGGGTGCTTCTGCCCAGTCCCCCGCCCGGCGTCCCGCAAGGAAAGGTAGGCAAGAGAGAGCTCCTCTGAGGACGTGCAGAAAGCCGAAGGATACGAGGCCAGGGCTCCTCCCTTCTGCCCATCCACCGCCCGGCGTCCCCAAACAAGAGGCAGGCGCCTCTGAGAACGTGCAAAGAGCCGGAGAGGGCCGGGCGCCCAAGTCGGGGCTCCCTTCTGCTCGCTCCGTCGCCAGACGTCCCGAAAGAAAAGGCAGGAAGAGACAGCGCTTCAGAGAACGTGCAGAGAGCCAGCGTGCCCGAAAGGGACAGAGAGAGCGCCTCTGAGAAGGTGCAGAGCGCCGGAGGGTGCCAGGCGCCAAAGCCGGGGCTCCCTTCCGCCCATCCCCCCCCCGACGCCCCCAAACCAGAGCCAGGCAAGAGACAACGCCTCTGAGAACGTGCAGAGAGCCGGAGGGTGCGAGGCGCCCAAGCCGGGGCTCCCTACTGCCCACTCCCCAAACCAGACGCAGGCAAGAAACAGAGCCTCTGAGAACGTGCAGAGCGCCGGAGGGTGCCAGGCGCCAAAGTCGGAGGGGGGCTCCCTTCTGCCCATCCACCGTCCGACGCCCCCAGACCAGAGCCAGGCAAGAGACAACGCCTCTGAGAACGTGCAGAGCGCCGGAGAGGGCCGGGCGCTCCCTTCTGCCCACTCCCCAAACCAGAGGCGGCCACGAAACAGAGCCTCTGAGAACGTGCAGAGCGCCGGAGGGTATCCCCACCTGCAAAGCATCCCAGCAACCGGCGGAGGCGGAGGAGGAGACCCAAGCAGGCGTTCCCCCCCCTCGACACCCGCTCCCCCCCCCCCCTCCCCCCCTCCCTCCCCGGAGTCGAGCCGGGGGCAGCCTCCTCCGCTCTCCCCGCCTCCCACCATCTCCGTCCGGAGCAGCCTCACCGCAGCTTCCCTCCGGCTGCCGTCGAAGCCACCGCTCGCTCGCTCGCTCCCTCGGCCGGCCCGGCGGCGGAGCAGCTGAAAATCCGGACGGCAGCCCTCCCGGGCCGCGCCCGCGGGGATGCCGGCACGGGGTTAGCATGGCCCGGCGCCCGCCCGGCCTCGCTCCGGCCCCTCCGTTCCTCCTCCTGCTCCTCCTCCTGCTCCCTCCGCTGCAGGGCCGGGGCTGCTCGCCCTGCTTCTGGTTCGCCACGCCGGACACGGTGCAGTGCCGCTTCGTGCAGCTGCAGGAGCCGCCGGCAGAGCTGCCGTCCGCCGTCCGCAACCTGACCGTGGCCGGCGGCAACCTGACCGTCCTGGGCCGGGCGGCCTTCGCGGGTGGCTCGGGGCCGCGGGGCTCGGCTCGGCGCCCGCTGCTCCACTTAACGTCGCTGGCTTTGCTCCGGAGCCGCATCGAAGCGCTGGAAGAGGCGGCTTTCGCCGGGCTGCCGTCCCTGGCCGCCTTGGATTTAAGCCACAACCCGCTGCGTCGCGTCTCGCCCGGCGCCTTCCTCTTCTGCGCCCGCTTGCAGCGGCTCGGCTTGAACGGGGCGCTGCCGTCCGGCCGTCCGGCCGAGGAGCTGCTGGGCTGGGCGCTGGCCAACCTCAGCCTGGCCCGGCTGGAAGTGGCCGGCAACGGGCTGCGCGCTCTGCCTCCGGGCTGGGCGCTGCCGTCCTCTCTGCAGGAGCTGGATGCGCGCAACAACTCGCTGCAGGCGCCGCGGCCGGAGGGGCTGGCGTCGGCGGCGCCGCTGCTGCGCCTGCAGCTGGCCGGCAATCCTCTGACTTGCGACTGCCCCGCTCTGCGACCGCTGCTGCTCTGGCTGGGCAACGCCACGTGGCGGGCGCCGGATCGGCGGGAGCTGCGCTGCGCTGCCCCGCCGCCGCTGCGGGACGCGCTGCTTTTGCGCCTGAGGCCCCGCCAGCTCAAGTGCCTGGAGGAAGGGGCGGCCTGGGGGCTGCTGGAGCCCGTCGGGGGTCCCGAACCGAAGGAGCTGGAGACGGTATCCTACGTCTTCCTGGGCCTGGTCCTGGCGCTGATCGGGCTGGTCTTCCTGATGGTGCTGTACCTGAACCGACGGGGCATCAAGCGGTGGCTGAACAACCTGCGGGAGGCCTGCCGGGATCAGATGGAGGGATACCAGTACCGGTACGAGCAGGATAGTGACCCCCGGAGGGCCAGCCCGGGGGGTCTCTGAGACCGGGCACGGAGGGGGACCGGGCAGGTGGAGGACACCCTGCGTCCTGAGCTAGCCAGTCTGGCCAGCTTGGGGAGGTTGGCACCCCAAGCTTTCTCTCTGGGGCAGCATCTTCTGATCTCCTGCACACCCCCCCCCAAAAAAGGCAGGACCCCCCCCCCGAGGATCTGAGACATTAGGGGTCCTGGGGTTGGTGCCCAGGTTTGTGATGCCCTTGCCAGCTGTCCCTTTTCCTGAGATGACATCTGGCAGCTAAGCAGGGTCCGAGCTGGTCGAGGTTTGGAGGGGAGACCTGGTGGACCCTAGAAGGGGAAAAAAAAATCCACCCTGATCTCGGAAGAAGGGACTGTTGGCTCCAGGACTGGCTGAACTGAGACTGTGCCTTAAAAGCTGCCTAGATAACTAGCCCAGGAGTTAACCGTGGCTAATCTGGAGAGACTAAACCAGGTTGGACTCTGCTAGTAAATTAGATGAGAGGCGAGCAGGAAGTTCCTGGGGTTGTGAAAAACGGCCAGGGGAGGGGAGGAATTCAACAGCCATACTGGAATCCGTAGGATTTCCACCAATACGGATTTCATCTCGTGAGGACTGAAATCCGCTGAAATGCAACTTTGTTTATTAAGCCCTATGGATGCTCCACTCTTGAACCCAGGATGCTGGATTTGGCCAAGGTCCCTCGCTGCCCACTTCATGGAAGACGGTTGTGCGAATTCCTCCACCGCACAGGTCTGACGCAGGTTTTCCTGGAAAGCCAGAGTTTGTGCAATACCGGGGCTGCCTTCCGCTGAAATCCCCGCAGCCTGGGCTGCCATCCACCCAACTTTTCAACTTTGCAGTCCTCCCCGTTATCACTCAGGGGTGTCGGATACCCAGAAAATGCCACGAACTGAGCAAATAGATTCTGCCAACGCAGCCGGGGGGGGGGGGAATTCCTTGCAATAATTTGGACGTGGATGGGGGGTACAATGGCTGATTTTCCCAAAGGAATTTGGGGATTTGATTCCTGCGAACGAACGGGTTCCAGAGTACCGACGGGGGCTCGCCAGTTCAACAAACGGGCGTCAGGGATTGTGAGGAAGGGGCTTCCAATGTCTTCCCCTCTTCATTAGAGGTTTGCCTCTCCTTTTAGAAGAAATATTATCGGAGAAAGCTAATTTTTCCCCTCCTGTCTGTGGATCTCCTCCCCCCTCCCAAATTCCAATGGATCCATGCCAGCTACGGGGAGGGGGGGTCCCCATCTTCCTCTGCCCTTAGTCAGCACAGCCCTCCCCCCTCCTTTCCCCAGCAGCATGGGTTTAGGAGTCAGAAAGCATGAATTTTGAATTATTTCAAACCCGATTCCCGTAGACTTTGGAGCGTCAGGGAATATTGCAATAGAACAGTTTAAAAAAAAACAACAACCTGTGTTTCAGATGATTTCAGAAACACACATCCCTAAAGGGGAGAGAATGTCTGGAAGTGAAGCCTGGATGAATTTCTTCAGAGGAGACCCATTCAAACAAAACAATCGTTCCTTCGGAACCGGTTTGGTTCCAAGTGGGTTTTTCTGCAGCTGTAGAAAAAAACGGTATCTCAAAGTCGCCGGCTGCAGTCGCTCGTTTAATTCTTATTTTTTTACCTTTGCAGCGTTATTACTCAACGAGCACGTAGGAAGTACAGCCGAGGCCTTCCTATATTTACTGCTGCTCCATATTAATTCTGATTTTTTTTTTCCCCTCCCACTGTTGAAGGAGATCTGTAAAAGACGAGCTCAGGGGAAACCAAGGCATCAGGGAACAACTTAAAATCTTAATAAACTTCGTTTTTTTTCTTCCAAGGACCCCGAAATTCTTGGCTCAGGGCTGCTGTTTTTATCCACACTGGATTTCACTGGAAATCCCCCTGCTGTTTTTATTGCATGCAGGCCTAGATGACCTTTACCCCCACCACCCCCACCTTCCACCCACCCACTCAAATCTCCCTCCCAATGCAGGTGACCTTAAAACACTGAAGGTTGTGGCCCAGGAGAAAAGTCCAGTTTGTCATAGAATCCTAGCGTTGGGAGCGACCTTGGCTTAGAGGCCATCTAGTCAACCCCCTCTGCTCAGTGCAGGCTGAACTCATTAAAGCAGTGGTTATGAATAAGGTAAATACCCACACCAGAGGGCAGGACAAGAAACGGTGGGAATTATCAAGGAGAGAAGCAACCTGGAATTAAGGAGAAACTTCCTGACAGGGAGGACAATTAACCAGTGGAACAGCTTGCCACCAGAAATCGTGGGCGCTCCAACACTGGAGGTTTTTAAGAAGAGACTGGACAGCCATTTGTCTGAAATGGTATAGGGTTTCCTGCCTGCGCAGGGGGTTGGACTAGATGACCTCCAAGGTCCCTTCCAGCTTCTATTCTATTCTATTCTATTCTATTCCTGTATGTCTATTCTATTCTATTCTATTCTATTCTATTCTATTCTATTCTATTCTATTCCTGTATGTCTATTCTATTCTGTAATTCTATTCTATTCTATTCTATTCTGTAATTCTATTCTATTCTATTTTATTCTATTCTGTATGTCTATTCTGTAATTCTATTCTATTCTATTCTATTCTATTCTGAATGTCTATTCTATTCTATTCTATTATTCTATTCTATTCTATTCCTATTCTATCTATTCTATTCTGTAATTATATTCTATTCTGTAATTCTATTCTATTCTATTCTATTCTATTCTATTCTATTCTATTCTGAATGTCTATTCTATTCTATTCTATTCTGAATGTCTATTCTATTCTATTCTATTCTATTCTATTCTATTCTATTCTATTCTATTCTATTCTATTCTCTGGGATGGGCAGCAAAGACTTATGCCCACAATTGAAATCAAACTTTCTGTTGAGTTTTTTGACCTTTTTTTTTTTACTGTTAAACGAATAAGCAGTCGTTAAGTGGATCTGGCTCCCCCCCCTCCATTGACTTTGCTTGTCAAAAGGTCACAAAAGGAGAAAACGTGATCCTGGGACGCTGCGACCGTCATCAACAGGAGTCAGTTGCCAAATGCCCAAATTTTGATCACACGACCGTGGGGAGTATTGTGATGGTTGTAAATGCGAGGACCAGTTCTAGGTCACTTTTTTTTTAGTGCCGTCGTAACTTGGAATGGGGACTAAAGTGATGTGAGTCAAAGATGAATAGAACTTTTAAGATCGGTGGTCTTTTAGTCCCGTCCACTTCCTGGCTGGGGGATCCTGGGAGTTGAAGTCCACACGTCTTCTCAGGGGGCCAAGGTTGAGAAACTCTGCACTGGAGGGTCCCCAATGGAGCACTATCCAGCCCCCCCCCTTTTTTTTTTGATCCATTGGAGAAAATGCATCGGATGGCCTGAATCCTCTCCCGCTCTTCCAGGCACAAGAGAAGGCAGATAGGCCCTGGATGTTTTCAGGCCTCTGGACACTGCAGGAGATGGCAATGTGTGATGCTTTTCACAAACAGTGCGGTGGTTTTAGATTTAGCTTTGGATAAGGAGATGGAAGAGAGGAGAGGAGAGGAGAGGAGAGGGGAGGGGAGGGGAGGAAGGAAGGAAGGAAGGAAGGAAGGAAGGAAGGAAGGAAGGAAGGAAGGAAGGAAGGAGAAAAAATGAGGGAGGGAAGAAAGGAAGGAAAAGAAAGAGGGAAAGAAAGAAGAAAGAAAGAAAATGGAAGGAAGGAGGAAAGGAAAGAAAAATAAAGGAGAGAGGAAGAAAAAAGAACAAAAGAAAGAGAAAATAAAGGGAAGAAAGGAAGGGAAGAGAAAGGGAAGGGAAGAAAAAGGAAGGAAGGAGAAGGAAGGAAGGAAGGAAGGAGAAAAATGAGAAAGGGAGGGAAGAAAGGAAGGGAAAGAAAAAAAATGGAAGGAAGGAGGAAAGGAAAGAAAAAAGAAAGGAAAGAAAGGAAGGAAGAAAAAAGAACAAAAGAGAAAATAAAGGGAAGAAAGGAAGGAGGAAAGAAAGGGAAGGAGGGAAAAGGAAGGAAGGACAGAAAAAATGAGAAAGGGAGGGAAGAAAAAGAAACGGAAGGAGGAAAGGAAAGAAAAAGAAAGGAAAGAAAGGAAGAAAAAAGAACAGAAGAAGAGAAAAGGAAGAAAGGAAGGAGGAAAGAAAGGGAAGGAAAGAAAGAAAAAGGAAGGAAGGAAGGTAGAAGAACAAGAAAGGAAAGAAAGGAAGAAAAAAGAACAGAAGAAAGGAGAGAAAATAAAGGGAAGAAAGGAAGGAGGAAAGAGGGAACGAAAGAAAGAAAAAGGAAGGAAGATAGAAGAACAAGAAAGAAAAAGAAAGGGAAGAAAGAAAGGAGGAAGGAAAGAAAGAGAAGAGAGGAAAAATAAAGGGAAGAAAGGAAGGAGGAAAGAGAAAGAAAAGAAAGGGGGGAAAAGAGAGAGTGGTTTCATGCTACAATTGAGCCACCGTGTTTTGTTTTAAAACGGTGCGCCCAGCCCCGAGAAGCGGCTATCTTGGAAACTGGATGATGGCTTGTTTCTATGCTGGAAACTGGGTTGTAAGTACATCACCTTTACAATTCTGTTGTCTGTTTATTGTTGGCGGAAGAAGGAAATGGGGAAGGAACACACAATGCGACTGGGTGTAATTATGGTAAGACGTCCAGGGGCTGTGCTCCCAATTCAACTGGCCAGCATTGCTTGAGAGGAAACCAATTTTAAACCATCATCTCTGTTGTTGGTGCACCTTTCCTCAACGCTAGATTAGCCTCTTGGGCACCGCCCATCCCATCCCATCAGGTCCTTGAATGGCCCAGATGGAGGGATATTGATAGATACCTCTTCTAGGATGGCTTAATTAGCTCCCCTGCAGATTTCAGGGGGCTGGACTAGATGACCTTTGGGAACCCCTTCCGGTGCTACAAATGGATGATTTTTTTTCTGATTTCCCAGGAATCCTCCTCTTGGAAATGATGGCTGGGGAATTTTGGGAGTTGTAGTCCGCCGGTCTTAAAGTAACCCAGGTTGAGAAACCCTGCTTTAGACCGTGAAGTTGGAAGAGACGTTAAAAGATCATCTAGTCCAGCCCCCTGTTTAAGAGATCTTTTTTTTTTTTCATTCTTCCAAGGAAATTATTTCAACTTTCCTCAGATAGACGGTGCCCTTTTTCAGAATGAAGACGGCGAATTTTAACCAACCTCAAAAAAACAACAAAAAACCCCCCCAGATCAGCCAAATGTAAGATTGAAAGACAGAACTGAAATCCCTATGTTTTATCTGCGGGTTTTTTTAATTCACCAGTTGTTGTTTTTTTGCCAGCAATTTTCCAGCCTTTTCTAATTTTATACATTCTGTGCATGTATACAGTAAATGCATTTGGGACAGACTTTTTTTTTCCCCCCTAATGCAATATACATTTTCAAAAGTCTGAGAGCTGCACTGCGGGATTCAAAGTGTTTTCAAATAGTACTTCAAACAGACCTAGATGGCACTAAATCATGTTTTTTGGCTTATCTTTAAACTCTCCCTCCCTGATTAAACCTTCATTAGGCCCGCATGATTTCCTCAGTTCTTCTCTTGAAGATCCAGACCTCTATTATAACCTTCTCTTTCTCTCAAAAATAATTATTCCTTCCTTCCTTCCTTCGTTCTTTCCTTCCTTCCTTCCTTCTTTCCTTCCGTCCTTCCTTCCTTCTTTCCTCCCTTTTCCTTCCTTTTCCTTCCTTCCTCCTTTCCTCTTTTCCTTCCTTCCTTCCTTCTTTCCTTCCTTCCTTCTTTCCTTCCGTCTTTTCTTCCTTCCTTCTTTCCTCCCTTTTCCTTCCTTCCTTCCTTCCTTCCTTCCTTCTTTCCTCCCTTTTCCTTCCTTCCTTCTTTTCTTTTCCTTCCTTTCCTTCCTTCCTTTTCTCCCTTTTCCTTCCTTCCTTCCTACCTTCCTTCCTTCTTCCCTCTCTTTCATTCATGTGTTTCTTACTCTCCTTTCCTTCTCTCCCTTCCTTCCCTCTTCGTTCCCTTTAACCTTTCTTTTCAATCAGAATAGAGCTGGAAGGGACCTTGGAGGTCATCTAGTCCAACCTCCTGCTCAGGCAGGAAACCCTACACCATTTCAGACAAATGGCTGTCCAGTCTCTTCTTAAAAACTTCCAGTGTTGGAGCATTCACCGCTTCTGGAGGCAGGTTGTTCCACTGGTTAATTGTTCTCACTGTCAGGAAGTTTCTCCTTAGTTCCGGGTTGCTTCTCTCCTGGATGAGTTTCCATCCGTTGCTTCTTGTCCTGCCTTCTTCAGGCACCTTGGAGAACAGGTGGACCCCTTCGTTTTTTATGGCAGCCCCTCAGATACTGGAAGACTGCCATCATGTCACCCCTAGAGTTTTCTCTAGACTAGCCATACCCAGTTCCTTCCATCATTCTTCATATGTTTTATTCTCCAGGCCTTTAATCATCCTAGTTGCTCTTCTTTGCACTTTTTCCAAAGTCTCAACATCTTTTTTGTAATATGGTGACCAAAACTGGATGCAAGCCCCTCATCCTTCTAGCATTGATGATGTTCCCTAGTTGGGTCATGAAACGTCTAGAAGAAAATCACTAATCCTCACTCTCACCCCACCCCCCCGCCTCCACTCCACTCTCCCTTCCAACACTGATGAGGTTCCCTAGTTGGGTCATGAAATGTCTGCAAAAAACAAACAAGCTCAGAGAGCACCAAGGAGCCCGCAGTCTATCCTTCCTTCCTTCCTTCCTTCCTTCCTTCCTTCCTTCCTTCCTTCCTTCCTTCCTTCCTTCCTTTTTCCTCCCTCCCTTCCCTCCTTCCTTCCTTCTTTCTCCCTCCCTCCCTCCCTTCTTCCTTCCTTCTTCCTTCCTTCTTCCTCCCTCCCTTCCCTCCTTCCTTCCTCCTTGCTTCCTTCTTCCTCCCTCCCTCCCTCCCTTCCTCCCTTCCCTCCTTCCTTCCTTCTTCCTCCCTTCCTTCTTCCTCCCCCCTTCTTCCCTCCTTTTCTTCCTTCCTCTTCTTCTACCTTCCCTCCCTTCCTTCTCCTTCCCTCTCTTCCTTCCTCCTCCTTCCTTCTCCTTCCCTCTCTCCTTCCTTCTTTTGTTCCTCTCCTCCTCTCCCTCCCTCCCTTCACCTCTTTCCTTCTCCCCTTTCTTTTCCTCCTTTCCTCCCCTCCCTCCAAGGAACGCTGAATTTCCCTTCCTGCACCAGCTCAAAAACTGACCTTATATATACACACACACACACACGCATTGCCCACGTTGTGAACTCTCCCTCTCCTTTCCCTTTCTCTGCTTTGACCATAAGGCCCTTGAAGCTTCCGCCTTGCGTAATCCCGCAGGAACGGCGTGAAAATTTTGCTCCTTTATGCATCTTTTGTAATCCCCTTTGCTTCCCTTCGCAGAGGAGACTTCGCCTCTTTGCGTGGTGTTGCCAAACCGAACCCCTCGTTAAAAAGCTGGAAAGAGTAGATTTGGGACGTAAATTGCTCCATCGGGGGGCCCAAGAGCAATTTCTCCCCTTCCTCGATAGGCATCAGCTGTTTTTCGGTCCGTGGGCTGCCCGCCAAGCTTGCCAGCTGCAGTTGGTACCAAACATTAAAAAGGGAAAAAGAGAGGAAGGAGCCAAAATAATATTTCTCTCCAGCCTTCCCTGGCTTCTGAAGCTCTCCTTGACTTTATCTGCAAAATGAGCAGGATTTATTCTGTCTGAATCCGTGCCAGTTTTCCCGCGGGGGGCAAAGGTCAGAGTCTGGCTAAATCTGTGCCTAATTCCAGACATCCTTGTTAGTCCGACAGATCAGCTTCGGCCAAGCAAGCGTGCAAAGAAACAGAGGCTCTTGCCAATGACGGGGAAGGAAAAAAAATAAAACTGGCAAAATAATGCATAGAATCCGAGGGCTGGAAGGGACCTTGGAGGTCTTCTAGTCCAACCCCGTATAAGGTTATAACAGGGGTAGTCAACCTTGGCTCTTTTATGACTCGTGGACTTCAATTCCCAGAATTCCTGAGCCAAGGTTGACTACCCCTGGGTTATAATAATAATAATAATAATGATAAAGTTGGAAGGGACCTTGGAGGTCATCTAGTCCAACCCCCTGCTCAGGCAGGAAACCCTACACCGTTTCGGACAAATGGCTGTCCAGTCTCTTCTTAAAAACCTCCGGTGTTGGAGCATTCACCGCTTCTGGAGGCAGGTGGTTCCACGGGTTAATTGTCCTCACTGTCAGGAAGTTTCTCCTTAGTTCTAGGTTGCTTCTCTCCTTGATGGGTTTCCATCCGTTGCTTCTTGTCCTGCCTTCAGGACAAAAGGGGAGGATGAATAGGAACAGGAACAGAACAGAATAGAGCAGAGCAGAACAGGAATAGAATACAATGGAATGGAATATAGGAATATGGAATAGAATAGAATAGAATAGAATAGAATAGAATAGAATAGAATAGAATAGAATAGAATAAGGATAGGATAGGATATGAATAGGAATAGCAATAGGAATTAGAATAGAATAGAAATAAGAATTATAAGAATAGAATAGAATAGAATAAAATAGAATAGAATAAGGAATAGAATAAAAGAGAAAATAGAATAGAATAGAATATGGAATGGAATGGAATGGAATAGAATAGAATAGAATAGAGGAGGAGGAGGAGGAGGAGGAGGAGGAGGAGGAAGAGAAATACGGGGTCCTGGGTGCTCTCTAAGCTGGGTGCTTTTCTTGCAGACGTTTCATGACCCAACTAGGGAACATCAAAGATGTGAGAACTTCACCAGAAGAACCAAACTCACCTGTTGCGATCCCAGACTAGGATGTTTAAGTGTCTGTGTGTGTGTGTGTATTTGTGTGTGAGAGAGACTTAGTCCGTCCTTCCACTTACCACCCTTGGCAGCATCCTCACGGTCACGGGATCAAAAACCAGATGTTTGACAACCAGCAGGTACGTACGGCCCTCCCAGCATCCCAGAGTCACGTGACCCCCCCCTCCCATTTGCAACCTTCCCAGCTGGCCTCCCTCAAGGAAAGTCGATTGGGGGGGGAGAGAAATCTGGATTCATTTAATGACCGTGTAATTCACTCAACGGCAGCGATTGGCTTAACAACCATGGCAAAAAAAAAAACACCTCATAAAATCGGGCGAAAAATTGAACCGCCGCTTTGCTTTTCCCAACGGAAACCCTTGTCCCAATTGCGGTCGTAAGTCGAGGACTTCCTGTATTACGTTTTGCTGCAGAAGCGAAATGTGCCATTCAGTATCCATCCGTTCTGGAATCTGGGAGAATTCCATCTCCAGGAATTGGCTTTGTCGCTCTTCCTCGGCGTCTTTGGGATTGAGATGCATAGGAAACTTGGTTTCCTGGCCCAAGGGTCTCTTCTCGAACTTCATGAGGACCGGCGCCTTGCGTTATTCTTAGAGGAGGAACGGAAAGGACCGTGTGTGCCAGCAAATGTCCCCTTTCCAAGTCTCCCACTCGATCTAGGAAAATATCCTTGGTTTGAACCCCCCCCAGAGGCCGGGCGAGGAAGGCCGGGCGAGGAGAGGCCGGGGCCTGGTGGAGAGGTTGGAGAGGCCGGGCGAGGAGAACGAAGCCTGGCGGCCTGGCGGAGAGGTTGGAGAGTGGAGCCGGGCGGCCGGGGGAGCTGGCAGCCGGTCGTCTCGGGGCCTGGCGGTCCTTTTGGGACCAGGTGGCCGGGAACATCGGAACACCGGAGGCCGGTCGACTTGGGGCTTGGCGGCCGGGAGGGTCGGCGGACGGCCGACGCGGGGCCTGGCGATGTGGGGCCTGGCGGCCGGGAGTACTGGCTGCCGGAGGACTTAAGACCTGGCGGCTGGGAAATCGCCGACCGGACGTTTCGGGGCCTAATGGCCAAAAAGAACGGCCAGGAAGAACGGCGGCCAGTTGTGGCGGCGGCCTGATACGGCAGCGGCCTGATACGGCGGCGGCCAATAGCTCGACGCGACGGCAGCTCGGCGGCCCTGGGGCCATGGTGGCCTAACGGCCTGGCTGGACCGAGATGACACCGTCTTTTAATCCATCAGACCCCTTGACCACCATCACGAGGACTTTTCCCTCTCCCGACTCTGCTGTGGGACCTCCCGCCATGATTGGGAGTTGTATTCCA
>NW_015386681.1:374656-379547 GCF_001527695.2 Protobothrops mucrosquamatus | reverse complement strand
TTGTTCCAGCAAGCGGGACTGGCCTAGGGGATTTTATAGGGGTTTTAATTACTTTTAAATTTGACATTCTCAAATATTTCATTTTAATTAAATTTTAACTAGGTGTAATATGTTAGCTTTTTATCATTTGTCAGCCGCCCTGAGTCCGAAAGGAGAAGGGCGGGATATAAATACAATTAATAAATAAATAAATAAATAATTATTTATTTATAATTTAAATTTATATACCGCCCTATCTCCCTTACGGGACTCAGGACGGTTGAACAGGCAATAATAAAAATCACAATAAATATTGAATAAAAAGGTAGTCAAGATCTCTGCTCTGGATGTGCAAATTAGCTTCTTATCTCTAATAAGAGTTGGGATGAAGCCACAAGGCTTTGTTAATTGGCTGGTCCTGAGGTCAAACCTATCCGAGCTGGAATTCCTGGCAGTTTAATAAGGGCACGCTTGACTGACACAAATTCATGGTTTGTGTTGGTTTTGATTATTTAAACCAAGATGGGTTGCAAATTAGTTTGTATCTTCCGGACCCGAAAGATGCAGTGTGTCTAAATTCTGCAAATTTCAGGACGGCCTTGTGCAGGCCACATTAGGGGACTGGAGGCTGAAACATACGAAGGAAAGGCTGCTGGAATTGGGTCTGTCTAGTTTAACAAAAAGAAAGACTAGAGGGGACAGGATAGCAGTCTTCCAGTATCTCAGGGGCTGCCTCAAAGAAGAGGGAGTCAAGCTCTTCTCCAAAGCCCCTGAAGGCAGGACGAGAAGCAACGGATGGAAAATCATCAAGGAGAGAAGCAACCTGGAACTAAGGAGAAACTTCCTGACAGTCAGAACAATTAACCAGTGGAACCACCTGCCTCCAGAAGTTGTGAATGCTCCAACACTGGAAATTTTTAAGAAGAGACTGGACAGCCATTTGTCCGAAATGGTCTAGGGTTTCCTGCCTGAGCAGGGGGTTGGACTAGATGACCTCCAAGGTCCCTTCCAACTTTATTATTATTATTATTATTATTATTATTATTATTATTATTATTATTATTATTATTATTATTATTATTATTATTATTATTATTCTACTACTACTACTACTACTACTACTACTACTATTATTATTATTATTATTATTATTATTATTATTATTATTATTATTATTATTATTATTATTATTATTATTATTCCCATTTGGAGGGCAAATGCAAAGTGCCTCTCTCTATATTCTTTGCCGAGTCCTGTGAGAACGGGTCTGATTTTTTAATTATAGTTTTGTCCCTCTTGGAGATTAAGATAAGATAAGATAACCTTTATTGTCATTTTTATACTGTGGGCACAATGGCACACATTAAGCGTGATAGCGAGGAGCAGAGGGTCCCTATCTCTGTGGAGGTTAAACACAAGGGCGGAGAAGAGTTGAACCAAGATAGAGCCGGAATGCATTTCCGATGGTTATTGGAAATGTTATCGGAAATCGGCTTTTTTTTCTTTTCTTTTGCAAGTTGTCTTGCTGGAATATCAGGACAAAGACAGGGAGGGAGGGAGGGAGAAAAGGTGGAAGGAAGGAAGGAAGGATGGAAGGAAGGGGAAGGGAGGAAAAAGAGAAGGAGGAAAGATGGATGGATGAAAGGAAAAAAGGGAGGGAAAAGGGAGGAAAAAGGGAGGAACGAAGGAGGGAAGAAAAAAGAAAGGAAGAGAAGATGGATGTATGGAAGGAAGGGGAAGGGAGGAAAAAGAGGAAGGAAAGATGGATGGAATGAAGGAAGGAAAAAATGAAGGGAGGGAAGAAAAAGGGAGGGAGGGAGGAAGGAAGGAAAGAAGGAAGGGGAAGGGAGGAAAAAGGAAAGATGGATGGATGAAAGGAGAAAATGAAGGGAGGGAGGAAAAAGGGAGGAAGGCAGGGTTGAAAAAGAGGGGGAGTAAGGAAGGAGGGAGGGAAGAAGGAAGGAAAAAAGAAAGGAAGATGGATGGATAGAAGGGGAAGGGAGAGAGGAAAAGAGGGCGGAAAGATGGATGGAAGGAAAAAATGGAGGAAAAAGAGGGAGGGAGGGAGGGAAGGAAGGAAGGATCCCTGCCAGTAATAACATCACTTCCACAAGCTGCTAAGGAAAAACGACATTATTTTTCACGCCTCTGCAAGATGTTCTTACTTTAAGAGATTAACGGACAATCGATCCCCCTTCATCTCACCGGGGTCACCTTCTGATCCACTCTTGCTGTGGAACCCACTGGATTTACTACGCAGGAGTTTATCAGTTGCCTATGACACCTTTAGGACTGGTCATTTTAAGACTTTTAACGGCCTCTCCTGCCCAGAATAAATTCAGCAGCCAACCGCGTGATCTGGGCCGGTGCTTCTCTCAACCCCAGCAGCTTCAAGACGGGCGGACCCCCTCCCAGAATTCCCCCAGCCGATCCCCAAAAGCAGCTTTACGAAGCTGCGGCTAGTCAGTCGCGTGACCTGGGGATGCTGCAATGGTCGTTAAGCGTGAAAAGCGATAAAAAAAATCACTTTTTCCAGCGCTGCTGCAATTTTGGTCATTAAATGAATGGCTGTAAATCGAGGACCGCCTGTAGCGGGCACCAAATGACTCTGGAGGTGGGATTCTGCCCCATTATTAACCTGGGTGAGTTTTCCTCCCAGGCAGGGAAGGAATAATAATAATAATAATAATAATAATAATAATAATAATAATAATAATAATAATAATAATAATAATAATAATAATAATAATAATACTCGATAGGTAGACAAAATGCCAAATCCAGTCTGAACATCTGGCTGACTGCGATGATCCATAATAATAATAATAATAATAATAATAATAATAATAATAATAATAATAATAATAATAATAATAAAGTTGGAAGGGATCTTGGAGGTCATCTAGTCCAACCCCCTGCTCAGCAGGTAATCCTATAGTACCATTACAGACAAATGGCCGTCCAGTCTCTTCTTAAAAACTTCCAGTGTTGGAGCATTCACCGCTTCTGGAGGCAGGTGGTTCCACTGGTTAATTGTTCTCACTGTCAGGAAGTTTCTCCTTAGTTCCAGGTTGCTTCTCTCCTTGATCAGTTTCCATCCGTTGCTTCTTGTCCGGCCTTCTTCAGGCGCCTTGGAAATCTACCCTTCTCGTTGCTTGCAAGGTGCCTGCCTGCTCAATGGGGCGGCGGGGGACGATGGATGCTCCGATCCGTCACATCTGGAAGACGAAAGGCGGATGGATGCAGCTGCTTTTGCAAAAAGGAAGAGCCTGGATTTAGGTCACAGCCCCTCCTGGTGGATGCTGTGAGGATCTACCGATCCAGAAGGCCCAGCTGCATTTTCCATTGGAAGTTTTGCTTCCGGTGGATTTATCCGCATGGACCCGTCGATGTTTTGAATTTGTTTTAATTTATTTGCAAATTATTGCTTTAAATCACCGAGGCAGTCTCGTTTTTCCTTTGGACGAGTAGTAAAAGGCAGCAAAGGACAGCGGACTGAATGTTTGCAGGAATCGCAAACCTCTCGCACAGCTTGTTTCTCAAAAGTGCCAAACGGAGGGGGGGGGGGAAGCCTTGATGGAAGGCAAATGGGAACTGTAGTCCTTGGGAGCTGTGCACGATGGGTGGTCCACCTCTGAACTCTTTCTTGAGGGGCAAAAAGGACCAACAGCCGTGGAAATGATCACAGATGATTCCAGATCACAGCAGGACCTAAATGCCGTGTGTAAAATATCAGTACAGTGTGATAAGAAGAGTTTTTCATCCCCAGATGCCTTTAAGAGGTGTGGACTTCAACTCCCAGAATTAATAATAATAATAATAATAATAATAATAATAATAATAATAATAATAATAATAATAGAGTTGGAAGGGACCTTGGAGGTCATCTAGTCCAACCCCCTGCCCAGGCAGGAGACCCTATATACCATTTCAGACAAACAGGCTGTCCAAGTCTCTTCTTAAAAACTTCCCGTGTTGGAGCATTCACAGCTTCTGGAGGCAAGGAGTTCCACTGATTAACAGAATAATAGAGTTGGAAGGGACCTTGGGGGTCATCTAGTCCAACCCCCTGCTCAGGCAGGAAACCCTATATACCATTTCGGACAAACAGGCTGTCCAGTCTCTTCTTAAAAACTTCCCGTGTTGGAGCATTCACCGCTTCTGGTGGCAAGTGGTTCCACTGGTTAATTGTTGGAACAACCTGCCAATTCTGGCTGGGGAATTCTGGTACTGCCATTGTAGACACCCCAAATTGGAATTTAAAAAAAAGGACCAATTGGCCACCCCGCTTTCCCTCGTCACATCGGAAAGCCACAACTTTCTGTGTTGGTATTTATTCATTTATTTTCATTTCCCCTTTCGCTAAACCTCTTGGGGTACAAGCCCCATGTCAAAAAAAAGAGACCCCAAGGCACGCCTCTTATCAACGTAACGTTTTATTAACCGAACACGTTTAACCAAAATCAACGTCAAAATCCAGACACAAAATACTTCCAACAGGGATTAGGGGGAGAAAAAAAAAAAAGTGCAAAGTCTCGGCCGACATTGATATATAGCGCAATTGTCATCGCCTCTTAGGTAGACAGCACTGTTTGAAATCGAAGGACTTGCAAAAAGCTTCTCGGATGCTATGCGCTCGAGATTTAGCGGAGGAGCAGGACGTGGGGTGGGTGGGTGGGTGGGTGGGCTTAGGACCACCCAAACAAAGCTATTTGGCTTCCCCTGGATGAGACCGACTAAGCAGGAGCCCGCTAGAATGACGGGATCCGTTGGGCGGGGAAGGCGTTGCGTGCAACATAGCCCCACTTTTTTCCCCAAGTTCAAATAAATGAAGATACTGATATGAATGGAAGAAGTCTCATTTGTTCAGCGGAGTTGCTGTGTGTGTGTGTGTGTGTGTGTGTGTGTGTGT
>NW_015386681.1:366781-374461 GCF_001527695.2 Protobothrops mucrosquamatus | reverse complement strand
AATTCCTCAGCCAGGCACGCTGGCTGAGGAATTCTGGGAGTTGAAGTCCACTCCTCTTAAATTATATCAGCGGTCTTCCAACTTGGCCCTTTGATGACTTGTGGACTTCGACTCCCAGAATTCCTCAGCCAGCGTGCCTGGCTGAGGAATTCTGGGAGTTGAAGTCCAGGGGTCTTCCAACTTGGCCCTTTGGTGACTTGTGGACTTCAACTCCCAGAATTCTTCAGCCAGGCACGCTGGCTGAGGAATTCTGGGAGTTGAAGTCCATCCTCTTAAAGTCTATATCGGGGGTCTTCAAACTTGGCCCTTTTATGACTTGTGGACTTGTATGACTTGCGTGCCCGGCTGAGGAATTCTGGGAGTTGAAGTCCACAAGTCATCAAAGGGCCCAGTTGGAAGACCCCTGGTCTACGTTATTTGTGGACATGTCACATTTTCCAAGGGAAATGCAGTGGAAAGTTGTACGCGTCTAATTTACGCTACAAAGCAGTGGAAAGTTGTACGCGTCTAATTCACGCTACTCAGAAGCTGGATTCAAGGTACAAGGTTCCACCTCAAGGGGGGGAGATCTTGACTCTGGGTCACAACCCTGGCAGGTGGGCCCACCCATGGGGAGAAAAGAGCTTCTCTTCCTGAAGAACTTTGTTGTAACTTTGGTGTTTGTGTGAGGAAGCGAGGGCTGTGATCAGGAGACTATGACGCTCCTCTCTTGCTACTTCTCATGAAGATCCTTTGAGGTCAAAATGTCCACCAGCTTCTGAAGGAAATGGATCAAGGAAGATCCAACTCTTATTAATGGTCAGTCAAGGCCTCCAGAAGGTGGTGTGACTTCTCATCCTCTTAGAGTTGACCAAGAGAAGGCTTTGTTCTTAGGAGGTCTACTCAAGGTTCAATGCTAGCTACACAAGGCCTGGAGAGCTACACATAGCCAGGAGACTATGATACTCCTCTCTTGCTACTTCTCATGAAGACCCTTTGAGGTCAAAATGTCCACCAGCTTCTGAAGGGAACGGATCAAGGAAGATCCAACTCTTGTTAATGGTCAGTCAAGGCCTCTTGAAGGTGGTGTGACTTCTCATCCTCTTAAGGTTGACCAAGAGAAGGCTTTGTTCTTAAGAGGTCTACTCAAGTTTCAGTGCTAGCTACACAAGGCCTGGAGAGCAGGACCTTATTTTCCAAGAGGAAAGCTCTCAACGAGACCGACTTGATTCTTCAAAAGTAGAGAACCACTGTGGGGATCCCTGCCCAAAGATCTACCCAACCTCCAGTCTTGGGTGTGAATGACCACCATGGCTTCCACCTCAAAGAGCTTCTCTTGTGCGTTATCGGTCAGCAACGCTGCCTCCTTAAAACCACGGGAACACACTCACCCCAATGGACAAAGCTGCCTGTGGCTGCACCCTGGCCCCAATCCCGTCCAGCCGTGGTGTCCCTCCGACACACCCCACAGCACCCCCGTACACACACATACGGAGACACTAAGCGGCTTGTTTGTTCAGGGTGGTTCAAACCCCCCAACTGCTTGGGGAATAGTCACGGTATCGAGGCCAAAGACCTGCCAGAGAATCTGGGCAGCGCCTAGCAGAGGTTACACCCTTCCAAGGCCAAATTGTCATTTGAACACTCCCTACGGCCACGAAGTGGACAACCGTCCAAGCGTCCGTGGGTCTGCCGCACAGCACTCCAGAAGCGGCCTTCTCTGGCCACAACCAACGGGGAGAAAATGGACCTGTGGTCCAATGGCCACAAAGCACCCAGTGGATCTATTTCACATCCCAGAGATCCAAGACTTTCGGTCTGTTCCCCTGTCCTGAAAGAGAGCGGCTGCCGCCGACGTCGCGACGGAGTTAAGAGGAGGAAGACCGTCAAGACTCAAGACACTTGTCGGCTCGGTGGGAGAAGAGACGCCCTTTCCACTTAAAAGCAGAATATAGCTAATATTGTCCCTGTTTTGGTATCTCCTGCCTCTGTGTGTGTGTGTGTAGTGTGGTTTGTTTTGTAAAGGCTGTACCTTCATCCCGGGGAGATCAACAGAAAGCACGCACGAGAAGTTTGTGAGCTACAGCTGGGGTTGTCCAACCGTGGCGACTTCAAGACTCGTGGACTTCAACTCCCAGAGGTTCCCCAGCCAACAAACTCTGGGAGTTGGAAGTCCACAAGGCTGGAAGTTGCCGAGGTTGGACGGCCCAAGAGCTAAAACATTCCCTTAATGGTGCAAAAAAAAAAAGGGAAAAAAAGGGAAAGGTACGCAAAACAGTTACAAAACTTAAAAGAACGAAGACACCCAAACGGTCAATTCTCATTGTACGAACAGGCAAAATGGAAGAGGTGTTTTTAAACAAACCTAGAACACCTTACAAATAATAATAATAATAATAATAATAATATAATTGTCCTCCTCCTAGGTTTTTGAAGCCAGGAATCAGAGACATAAAGGCTGGTGGAAGGCCAAAATCAAAGGCATGCGTGCTCCTCTTCTAAGTTTCCCAGTTTTAGCCAAAAAAAGAGAGAGGGAGAACAAAAAAAGAGAGAGGGAGAACAAAAAAAGAGAGAGGGAGAACAAAAAAAGAGAGAGGGAGAACCCCTTTTCCCAACAGAATCCGACTGATTTCCAAGCATTTTGAGAAGCAAAAGTGCGGCAAGGGTGTGGCACGTTACGCTGGTTTGTGGGGTGCTTCCGTAAGAGCGTCAACCGCGCACTCTTCCTCGCCCACAAAAAGGGGGGTCACACCGTCTATCCTAGGGTGCTTCAGTGATTCGAGATTTCTCATCTAAATTCTCCATTATATGAACTGGGAAAGTTGGATCGTCTTCTGTCCCTTGGGAGACATTTCTAAAGACGGCACGCCGACCCCAAAAAGAGACAATTTTGTTCTTTCGCCTTCGTTTGTTCCAAAGAGAGAGGGTTTGTTCTTTGCCAAAACCAGAACAAAGTGCAGTTTAAAAAAAATAATAATATCTCAAAGTGTCGGGTTCTCCTTCCTCTTATTTTTGTGGCAGGATCTCAAAAACAAGCGTATTTTACCCACCGTTTCCCTGGAAGGTTCCCACCCTATAAATTAGCTTTTCTTCACTAGAATAGGAGCGCTTGCAAATATATACAAAAAACAGAAAGAAAAAACAATCGTGTATTTTTTAAAAAACAAAACAAAACAAAAACAAAATAATAATAATAATAATAGTAATAATAATAATAGCATTCCGTTATCCGTCACTCAAAAGTATAGAAAACCTGGAAGGTACGTCAAGCTTTAAATAAAAGTGAAATAAATAAATAAATATTGCATGTAAAATGAAGACAAAACATATCGAGAATTATCTATTGCACAGCTTCAAACGCCGCTTTGGAAAGACCTGTAAAGGCTGTGTGGAGTGGATGGCCTAGTCCAGGGGTAGGCAGCCTTGGCTCTTTTATGACTCGTGGACTTCAACTCCCAGAATTCCTCAGCCAGCATGGGGGAACTATGGCCCCTTCATGACTGCTGGACTTCAACTCCCAGAATTCCTCAGCTGGCTGAGGAATTCTGGGAGTTGAAGTCCACAAGTCTTAAAGTGGCCAAGTTTGAAGATCCCAGGGGTAAGCAACCTTGGCTCTTTTATGACTCGTGGACTTCAACTCCCAGAATTCCTGAGCCAGCCATGCTGAGGGGAAAGGGAGAGGTTTCCAAGCTGAGCCATGCTGGCTCAGGAATTCTGGGAGTTGAAGTCCACGAGTCATGAAGGGGCCACAGTTTCCCCCATGCTGGCTCAGGAATTCTGGGAGTTGAAGTCCACAAGTCATGAAGGGGCCACAGTTTCCCCCATGCTGGCTGAGGAATTCTGGGAGTTGAAGTCCAGAGGACTGTAGTTGCCCACCCCTGGTTTTGGTATAGATCAGGGGCAGGCAACCTTGGCTCTTTTATGACTCCTGGACTTCAACTCCCAGAATTCCTGAGCCAGCCAAGCTGAGGGGAAAGGGAGAGATTTCCAAGCTGAGCCATGATGGCTCAGGAATTCTGGGAGTTGAAGTCCACAAGTCATGAAGGGGCCAAAGTTTCCCTCATGCTGGCTCAGGAATTCTGGGAGTTGAAGTCCACGAGTCATAAAAGAGCCAAGGTTGCCTACCCCTGCCCTGGGGCTGCTGAATCCTACAGTATGAGCTAGGGGAAAAAAAAAAAAACCCTGGCCAAAAAATTAAGACTTGATAACACAGTAAAGATAATACCGATACTCCAGCTAACGATGTAGAAGCAGAACGCTTTTTTTAGACTGAACACAATTATTCTTCCATAATCTAACCAGCTTCCGGAAGGATCTTTGTAGAGCCAAGAATATTTAGACAGCCGGTCTTCGCTGGTGCCAGAGACCCCCCCCCACCCCTCTCACACCGGTTCCGTCTCTCTTGCGGGCATCTCTGGCCAGAGGCAAAGCAGGATACTACTTGGTTACACTAAGCTGACGACATGTGACCGCTCCGGGATGCTGGCGAAGGGACGCGGCAGACACCCCGCGCAGCGAACACTCACAGACACCTATGAATATGAATGTCGGGAGAGGCAGGCGGTTTCGCTCTCGGTTCCCGGATTCCGCAGGACACCGCGGGAGGAAGGACGCCGACGACAGCCAAGGCCGGGAGGGGTGGGTGGGTGGGTGGGTGGGGAAGGGGCGGCTACACACAGCGCCAGGTGAGTTGGTTCTTGCTGGGCTCCAGGAACTGCTCCACCAGGGCCCCGATGAGCTTCGACAGGTCCTCTTCCAACAAGGTGACGTCGCTACAGAACAGGGGAGACAAAAGTAGGAAAGCCGTCCCCATCGGAAGCAGGAGGACCGTCCTGAAACCTCAAAGTACGGGGGGGGGGGGCAGACCACATGCTGCTCCTCAGGGGCAAAGTCTCGGCTGTCAAGTTGGGGGGGAAGGGGGGGAGAGGACAGGGCTGTCAGCTGGGCAATGGGAAAGAGTAGGAAAGAGTAGGAGACAGGGTTGAACTGCGGGGTGCTTGGCGACCCCTGAGCTTGGCTGTTTTCCTTGCAGAAATGTTATTACCCAACTACGGTAGGTAGCCTCATCAGCGCTGGAAGGGAGTGGGGTTTGTGGAGAGGAGGAGGAGGAGGAGGAGGAGGAGGAGGAAAAGGACTGTGGGTTCTTTGGTGCCCTCTGAACTGGTTGGATTCCTCGCAGACGTTTCATGACCCAACTAGGGAACATTATCAGTTCTAGAAGGGGGAGGGGTGTGCAAGTGGAGTTGAAGGAGAACGGGAGGAGGAAAAGGAGGACTGTGGGGTCCTTGGTGGCCTCTGACCTTGATAGTTTTCTTGCAGACGTTTCGTGACCCAACTAGAGAACATCATCAGGGCTAGAACGGGTTTGCAGAGAGGAGGAGAAGGAGAAGGAGAAGGAGAAGGAGAAGGAGAAGGAGAAGAAGCAGATCCTCTTCTTCTTCTTCTTCTTCTTCTTCTTCTTCTTCTTCTTCTTCTTCTTCTTCTTCTTCTTCTTCTTCTTCTTCTTCTTCTTCTTCTTCTTCTTCTTCTTCTTCTTCTTCTTCAAGAAACCGGCTCTAGTGGCCAATGGTCTCCCCCCCCCCCTTCCATTACCTTGTTACTGGGACGCTAGAGAGGGGAGAGCCAACGTATGCTGCCCTGTGCATCTAAGGAGGAAGGTCCTTCCAAAGTCAGAAATAAAAACCATCACCCTACAAGGAAGGCTAGACTACAAAACCGCGGAGGTCAGGACTACTTTTACTGTAAAGCTATAGTAACAGCCTCTTGCACCTCCGAGTGGGCTTCCCCACTCTCCCTCACCTTAATTTCCTACCAACTGGGCAGAGGTTGTCTTGTCCACCTTACTTTCCAAGCCAAGGCTCCAGCTCCATTTATCTGACCGCTGCTTTGGGGGCGGAACTTCCTCCTGTCCTTCAAGGCCATTCCCTCTGCCCTCTACATCTAACTAACACACACACACACACACACACACACACAACTTGGCTAAAGCCTTCCAGGAATCAGGCTCGGCGGACAGCAAAGAGTTTTTCCCCACCTCTGGCCCGGCGGCGCACACATCTCGGCGTAGTACTTAATCTTGGGTTCGGTCCCGCTGGTCCGGAGGGTGGCCACGCAGCCATTTTGGAAGGTGAAGGTGATCATCTGGCTGTTTTTGCTGACGGGCAACACCTGGCGAGGAAGGAAAAGCACCAGGAATCACAACTCCTCTTCCCCCAAAAAATAACAATTCCCATCTTGGCCTGCACGGAGGCCTGAAATCTGAACGGAATGGGGGACGGGGGCTGTGGGGGAGACGTGTTTATTTATTTATTTATTTATTTATTTATTATCCCACCTGTGTTACCTTTTACAAGGTGGGGAACATATCCGACACACACCCCTCCCTCTTATTTCCCCCACAACAACCGGTCAATGAGGTTGTCCTGGTTCCGACAGAGGAAACTCTTCGAAAGAACTTCGAGGCACTGTTTACCTGAAAGAATCTTTATTGGAGTAACATGGCATCGGCACTCACACAATCGAAGCCAAAAGCTGGATTCCCCTCCCCTGAGCACATAGTATCAAAGCATAATTCCCTCCTCTAATTAACTGTCATAAATCACATTCCCCAATTAGCTTGAAGTGCAGGCTTCCCCTCCAGTTCTCCAGCCCGCCAATTCTTATCATCTCTTATTTCAATAACCTTGGTTCTCACACTAGGTTCAGCATTGTTATGTCTAGCTAAACTCTCGTGCACATTCCTCCCCCCGGCATCATCTAACTCTAAGTTTAACTCTAAGAGTAAAACATAAGAAGAAAATGGTTGCATTTTTGTTTTTGTTAAAGCAAAAACATCCAATGTTAGCAGCGTTGACAGAGCCAGGGTTGGACCCAGCTGGCTTTCGTGTCTAAGGTGGAACTAGAACTCCCAGTCTCCCAGGGATTGGCCCAAGGTTACCCAGCTGGCATTCTGCCTACTCCAGGACTAGAATTCACCATCTCCTGGTGATTGGCCCAAAGTCACCCAGCTGGCTTTTGTGCCTAAGGAGGACTAGAACTCACCGTCTCCAGGTGATTGGCCCAAAGTCACCCAGCTGGCATTCTGCCTACTCCAGGACTAGAATTCGCCGTCTCCTAGTGATTGGCCTAAAGTCACCCAGCTGGCTTTTGTGCCTAAGACAGGACACAACTTACCGATTTTTTCTTTAACTGGCTGCTGTCGTAGCCGGTGGTGACATCCCGGACGTGGAGAATACTATAAGTCCCACAAGAGGTTGGGTATGAATCAGGCATATCAAAGTTTCGGAGCCTTTCGAATATCCTTTTGATTGTAGGGGGATCGTAACAGAGGAAGTAGGAGGTTTTTGAAATGTGGTAGCCGTACCTAGGAGAGGACAGGACAGAAATGGCTTTAAAAAAAAGTCCTGACAGTGAGAACAATTAATCAAGGGAAAGAATAGAATAGAATAGAATAGAATAGAATAGGATAGGATAGGATCGGATAGGATAGAATTACAGGATAGGATAGGATAGGATAGGATAGGATAGGGTAGGGTAGGGTGGGGTAGGGTAGAGTAGAGTAGAGTAGAATAAGAATAGAATAGAATAGGATAGGATAGGATAGGATAGGATAGGATAGGATTACAGGATAGGATTACAGGATAGGATTACAGAATAGGATACGGTAGGATAGGAAAGGATAGGATAGGATAGGATAGAATT
>NW_015386681.1:359281-361781 GCF_001527695.2 Protobothrops mucrosquamatus | reverse complement strand
CAAGTAAACATCCACCAGCCAAACAAAGCGGCCAGCTCGTTGCCGGTGAAGACCTTCCAACGGCCACTGAGGAAGAAAGGAGAAAAGATTAGAGGTTTCACCAGGTTACAGGTCAAATCACAAGCACCTCAAAAGATTTTGGGTTAAAACACATTTAGGGTTGGAGAAGACGACTAAAATACCAATAGGCTTTAAACCAGAGTTATTTTTTGTTAGGAATAACAGGAGCGAATTATGAGAAAGATTGCAGGTATCTAATACTACATGTATTAACGGCAGCAAGAATGGTATTTGCCCAACGTTGGAAAAATGAAAACTTACCAACTGAAGAAGTACTAATGAAGAAAATCCTAGAATGTGCAGAAAGGGACAGATTGACTTTAAAGATTAAAGAGAAAGAAGACTCCGTGTACTTTAGAACATGGGATAATTTCTATCAAGGGCTAGAAAGACGAGTCAGAGAGAAAGGAACGTGATATGTAATTTTGAATGTATATATTAGCAAGAAGGCGGCTATTGAGCGATGAATTAATATATTGTCTATGATAATTAACTATATCTATTATTGTTAGTTAAATACACGTACCCAGACATTGTGCTGTTTGCTAAATATTGGAAATGTTATTTGGAAAAACCCCAACCCCTACCCTAGATCAGGGGTAGGCAACCTTGGCTCTTTTATGACTCGTGGACTTCAATTCCCAGAATTCCTGAGCCAGCCATGCTGAGGGGAAAGGGAGAGGTTTCCAAGCTGAGCCGTGCTGGCTCAGGAATTCTGGGAGTTGAAGTCCACGAATCATGAAGGGGCCAAAGTTTCCCCCATACTGGCTCAGGAATTCTGGGAGTTGAAGTCCACGAGTCATGAAGGGGCCATAGTTCCCCCACGCTGGCTCAGGAATTCTGGGAGTTGAAGTCCACGAGTCATGAAGGGGCCATAGTTCCCCCACGCTGGCTCTCCTTAAGACCCTCAACTTCAGGTGCTCAGTACTTCCCCGGTATCAAGGGGGTGCGACCGAGTCCTTAAGACCCTCAACTTCAGGTGTTCAGTACAAGGGGGCCATAGTTCCCCCATGCTGGCTCAGGAATTCTGGGAGTTGAAGTCCACCAGTCATGAAGGGGCCATAGTTCCCTCATGCTGGCTCAGGGATTCTGGGAGTTGAAGTCCACGAGTCATGAAGGGGCCATAGTTCCCCCATGCTGGCTCAGGAATTCTGGGAGTTGAAGTCCACGAGTCATAAAAGAGCCAAGGTTGCCTACCCCTGACCTAACCCAAATCCCAACCCTAATCCTGACCCCACCTTATCCCTAACCCTATAAAAACAAATAAAATCTATACAAAAAAACCCAAAAAACACCACAGGCACCTCCAGCCACTCACTTCTCCTGTCGTTCGGCCACCGCTAGCCTGTCTGCATCAGGATCCGTAGCCACGACCACTCGCGCTCCCTCTTTCTCCGCCAGCCGCAAAGAGAGATCCTGGAAGGATACCCACACAAAAGAGCCAATCGGAGCGTTGATCCCAGCTGATCTACTCGGAGAAGACAACACCCCCCCCCACACACACACACTTCCTGTAGCCCACAGAAGCGCCACGAAGGCAAAAACCTACCAGCACCGATTCTCCTTCTTCGGGATTGGGACATTTGACCGTGGAAAAATCTGGATCCGGATCTTTTTGTTCGGGGACTGGAATGGGGGGCTGGAAGCCAAAGGCCTGGAAAGCCAGCTGCACGAAGTCGTGTCCCACCCCGTGGAAAGAGCTGTGCACAAATTTCAAGGGGGTCTTTGCGTTCAGCTCTCTGTCATGGGAAAAAAACGGCAGAAAAGAAAGCATGAAAGGGCAGCTGGTGCCATCCAGAGGGGAGAGACTGCGTGGAACGGCAGCAGAGGAGCACATAGATAATATAATATAATATAATATAATATAATATAATATAATATAATATAATATAATATAATATAATATAATTAATATAATATAATATAATATAATATAATATAATATAATATAATATAATATAATATAATATAATATAATATAATATAATATAATAATATAATATAATATAATATAATAAATATAATATAATATAATAATATAATAAATATAATATAATATAATATAATATAATATAATATAATAATATAATAATATAATATAATATAATATAATATAATATAATATAATTAATATAATATAATATAATATAATATAATATAATATAATATAATATAATATAATATAATATAATATAATATAATATAATATAATATAATATAATATAATAATATAATATAATAATAGACCGGTACGCTCCCACAGAGCGGGCCTCCTCAGGGTGCCGTCGGCCAAGCAATGTAGGCTGGCGACCCCCAGGGGGAGGGCCTTCTCTGTGGGTGCCCCCACCCTCTGGAATGAACTACCCCCCGAGATCCGGATGATTCCGGATCTCCTTACTTTCCGCCGCGCCCTCAAGACATGGCTTTTTCAGCAAGCGGG
>NW_015386681.1:351706-356451 GCF_001527695.2 Protobothrops mucrosquamatus | reverse complement strand
GTCTCGGTAATACCTGCCAGGTCCGCTCCCCCCTCTTGAATCAGCTCTTGAATGAGGGGGGCCTTATTTACTACGGACCTGGCGTTGCACAACATCAGCCGATGGTCCCGGGCCCGAGGATCTAAGGTCCCAGGGAGTCGAGTAGAGCCCTGAGGATCGGAGCATCCACAAGCTTGTAAGCAGTGTGTGCGTGCTCCCAAAACCCGATATGGTCCTCTGCTCCTGCCATACCTGCCCCTCCCACTGACCGTACCTATCACACCACCCTCTATTAATCCCCCAGTCTCCTCCCTCACCACTCCGCGCCCCCCAGACTGGACTGGCCCCGGCCTCTGAGAGGGCTCCCCCAAGTCCCCTCGGGCCAACCCTGAACCCCCTAAAAACCCCGAACCCCTTAAAATTTTTTTAAAACACCCCTTTAAAAATACCCTCAATTTCAACTTCTTTAGGTCTCTCTTTTTTTTGGCTGCACACCACCTCTCGGGGCTCCATACCCCGTCATCGAGGCAGGCCCCTAAGATCAAACTGGGCCATACCTGCGCGAGGGGGGAATCGCGCAGGGCCAGCAGCTCTGACCTGAGGTACATCCCAGTTCGTTCACAGAGTCCAGTAATATAATATAATTAATATAATATAATATAATATAATATAATATAATATAATATAATATAATATAATATAATATAATATAATATAATATAATATAATATAATATAATATAATATATAATATAATATAATAATATAATATAATATAATATAATATAATAATATAATATAAAATAAAATATAATATAATATAATAAATATAATAAATATAATATAATATAATAAATATAATATAATAATAATATAATATAAGATAATATAATATAATATAATATAATATGATATGATATATGATATAATATAATAATATAATATAATAATAAATATAATATAAGATAATATAAGATAATATAATATAATATAATAATATAATATAAGATAATATAATAAATATAATATAATAATAATATAATATAATATAGTATAATAATATAATTAATATAATATAATATAATATAATATAATATAATATAATATAATATAATATAATATAATATAATATAATATAATATAATATAATATAATATAATATAAATATATTATAATAATATAATATAATATAGTAATAAATATAATATAATATAATATAATATAATATAATATAATATAATATAAGATAGATAAGATAATAATACAATACAATATAATATAATATAATATAATATAATATAATAAGATAATATAAGATAATAAATATAAGATAAGATAAGAAAAGATAAGATAAGATATATATTATATTATATTATATTATATTATATTATACTATACTATACTATACTATACTATACTATACTATACTATACTATACTATAACATAACATAACATAACATAACATAACATAACATAACATAACATATAAGATAAGATAACCTTTATTGTCATTTTTTTACTGTGGGCACAATGGCACACATCAAAAATGAAATTTAGTTGCCCGCTCTCAAAGTGAAACACATACACGACACACACCTAAACATACTATGTACAACATATGTATAGACCCACACCCCTGCATATACGTAGCAAATAAATATTAAATACTGTCCATCTTGAATATATTACGGAAGGAGGAGAGTTGAGAGTTCGCAAGGTTAATGCTGTGTGGAATGAAACTCTGGCTGAATCTGGAGGTTCTGCTACGGATACCACGAAGCCCCCTCCTCCCAGAAGGGAACAAGGAAAACAGGTCGTGAAGAGGATGTGTAGTGTCCCAGATGATCTTATGGACCCTCCTCAAGCAACGCTTCTGTGCTATGTCCTGGATGGGAGGGAGGGAACTGCCAATGATCTTTTCTGCCGTCCTCATCACTCTCTGCACCACCTTCCTATCTGAAGCAGGGATGCCTCCAAACCAGACATAGTATCAAAGCACAATTCCCTCCTCCAATTAACCGTCATAAATCACATTCTCCAATTAGTTTGAAATGCAGGCTTCCCCTCCAGTTCTCCAGCCGGCCAATCCTTATCATCTCTTATTCCAATAACCTTGGTTCTCACACTAGGCTCAGCATTGTTATGTCTAGCTAAACTCTCATGCACATTCCTCCCTCCCCCGGCATCATCTAACTCTAACTCTAAGAGTAAAACATAAGAAGGAAAATGGCTGCATCTCCATAGGTTGTCAAAGCAAGAGCATCCAATGTTAGCGACGTTGACACATCAGTTATCTCGCGGTGGGAAGTGTCATCAAATCATACAGTGAGGGTGTTATGAAAACAGCACCAGGCAGTTTCTGTTGCTGCCTTAGCGGTTTTATTCATGACTTAAAATATTACCTAATCTTGGCATCCACCACTGCAGGTAAATGCAGCTTCCTTCTCCGGAGATTGTGTTTCTCCTCTTCAAAAATGTGGGAATTGGGCTGACAGGAGCACCCGCCGACAGGATCGCCTCTTACCGGTGGTAGCAGATCTTTTTCAGATCCTCCATGTAGCTTGCGCAGATCTCCTGCAGGGGATCTCGTGTCAGGGGGCTGCAGTCCACCAGGTTTTCGTTCCAGGAGTCATTCCACGGCTCGACGCACTCTTCGATGCACTTCAGGATCTCCTTGTCGTGCGGAGAGGTGATCTGGGCGCCGTTTTCCCAGTAGACCTGCGTGAAAAGAGTTTGGGAATGGGAAGAATTCGTTCAACAGTCAAGCCGTAGGTTCAGAGGTAATCCTCGACTTACGACGTCAAAAGACAGCTTTTCTTGAAAGCAAGCCCTGTCCTGGTATAATTTTTGGAGGCTGTGAAAGCTGTGCAAAAATGGGGCGTGCTCTGCCACAGGGCTTTTCAACCAGTGGTACGGGTACCACCTGTGGTACATTGGCACCTGGCAGGTGGTACGCAACCATCCTAGAAAAGTGGTAGCGGGGGAGGGGAATGAGCTGAACCGGTGGCAGCACCGCACAAGCCTGAGCGAGAGACGGCTGGAGCTGCAGGGCTGTCAGGGCTCAGCGGAAGCGCCAGGATCAGCGCCAGGATCCAGCTGGAGCTCAGCACTGATCCTGGTGCTTCCGCTGAGCCCAGAAGAAGCGCCGATCAGCTGGAATGTTGCAGCCTCTCCAGGGTCTTGTGATGTACATTCAGATGCTTGGCAACTGATTCGTATTTATGACGGTCACAGTGGCCCAGGGTCATGTGAAGTGACCAAAACCTGCTGCAACCACCCAGCAGACGGGGGGGGAATAAAAACCAAACACCCCCCCACCCCACCCCCGCTGCCAATCCTCTACAGAAATGCTCACGACAATGAAAACCTCGGACAGGAGGAAGAGCACCGCCGGGCGGGCAGGCAGGTGTCTTGCTCGGCTGTGGCTGGGGGGGCACTTTTTTCAGTGCCATTGTAACTTTGAACAGTCACTAAGCGAACTGTTGTAAGTCGAGGACTACCTGTACTTTATCACTTTTTTCCTTTTTTTGGTCGAGTTTTTGACACCGTGCTAGGCGATTGGTGGTACTCAGATGTTGCCATATCCTAAAAGTGGCACAATGGGTGAAAAGGTGGAAAAGCCCTGAATCTACCGCACAGCCTCCAGATCCTCCGGAGGTCACGTGAGCAGCCCGTGCATTTGCACAGTTCAACCAGAGCCTCCGGAAATTGTGCGAGAATGGGGTGCGCTTTTGCACAATTTTCAGAGGATGTGGAGGCCACGGAAGAGCATCCGCCAAAGCTGCTTTGAAAACTAAGGCCACGTGCAACCCGGAGCAGTCTCAGGTAGGCTGCAGGAGCGTTATCAACCGAGAACACCACCTGAAGGACAGCAGCCTGTGGCAGAGCCTACAGAGGGCTGGGGCCACAGAGGCAACTACACCCTGGGAAAGGGCAGAAGGCAGCTTTTTTGAGGGGCTGTAGTGGCGCGAGGGCTGAAGTCAAGGCCCAGGCCTCCGTTTCGAGTGTGGCCTTGGCGTAGCTGCCAAGAGCTGCCTTCGTGGTGGCAGGAGGGAGGAAAAAGATAGAGAGCTGTTTCTTGTTTTGTTGGGGAGGGTGTAACGGGCCAGCAGAGTCAAGTTAGACGTGTTTCAAACTAATAAAGGGGAATATTTGTAGCTCAGGGTGGAAATGAGGGGTCCCTGGTGCTCTCTGAGCTGGGCAGTTTTCTTGCAGACGTTTCATTACCGAACTAGGTAACATCCTCAGTGCTAGAAGGGGATGGGGTTGGAGGAGGAGGAGGAGGAGGAGGAGGAGGAGGAGGAGGACGACGAAGACTGTGGGATTGTTGACTCTTTCCAAGCTGGGTGGTTCTTGCAGACGTTTCATGACCCAACTAGGGGACATTATCAGTGATAGGGGAGAGGGGTGTTTGTGAGGAGGAGGAGGAGGGATCCTTGACGTTCTCCAAACGTGGTGGTTTTCTTGGGAGGAGGAGGAAGAGAGGGAAGAGAGGGAGGAGGGGGAAGAAGAGGGAGGGAAAGGGGGATTCTGGGGTCTTTGGTGCTCTCTGAGTTTGGTTGTTTTGTTGCAGACATTTCATTACCTAACTAGGGAACATCATCAGTACTAGAAGGGAGTAGGGTTTGTGGGAGAGGAGGAGGAGGAGGAGGAGGACAACGACTGTGGGGTCCTTTGTGCTCTCTGAGCTTGGTGGTTTTCTTGCAGATGTTTCATTGCCTAACTAGGGAACATCTTCAGTGCTACAAGAGAGTGGGGTTTGTGGA
>NW_015386681.1:319799-351127 GCF_001527695.2 Protobothrops mucrosquamatus | reverse complement strand
TTGCAGACATTTCATTACCTAACTAGGGAACATCATCAGTACTAGAAGGGAGTAGGGTTTGTGGGAGAGGAGGAGGAGGAGGAGGAGGACAACGACTGTGGGGTCCTTTGTGCTCTCTGAGCTTGGTGGTTTTCTTGCAGATGTTTCATTGCCTAACTAGGGAACATCTTCAGTGCTACAAGAGAGTGGGGTTTGTGGAGGAGGAGGAGGAGGAGGAGGAGGAGGAGGAGGAGGAGGAGGAAGAAGGACTGTGGGGTCCTCGGTGGCCTCTGAGTTTGGTTGTTTTCTTGCAGACGTTTCATTACCAAACTAGGTACCATCCTCAGTGCTAGAAGAGAATGGGGTTTGCCCTTTGTTTATATACAAGTGGCTAGCCCTCTCAGTGTTGCTGATTCCTTAATTAAGCTGTTGAGAGAGCAAACCCCACACCCTTCCAGCACTGATGATGTTACCTAATTCGGCAACGAAACGTCTGCAAGGAAACAACCCAGCTCAGAGAGCACCAAGGACCCCACAGTTCTCCTCCACCTCCTCCTCCTCCTCCTCCTCTACAACTCCATTTCCCTCCTAGCACTGATGATGTTACCTAGTTGGGTCATGAAACGTCTGCAAGAAAACCACCCAGCTCAGAGAGCACCAAGGAACCCACGGTCTGTCCTTCCTTCCTTCCTCCCTCCCTCCTTCCCTTCCTTCCTCCCTTCTAGCACTGATGATGTCCCCTAGCTGGGTCATGAAACGTCTGCAAGAAAACAACCTAGCTCAGAGAGCACCAAGGATCCCACAGTCCTCCTCCACCTCCTCCTCCTCCTCCTCTACAACTCCATTTCCCTCCTAGCACTGATGATGTTCCCTAGTTGGGTCATGAAATGTCTGCAAGGAATCAAGCAAGCTCAGAGACCACCAAGGACCCCACAGTCCTCCTCCTCCTCCTCCTCCAGGTGTTTGGGGTGAGAGAACATCGTGACTTCTACAAGGGATCAATCCGTTACTTTGTAGACGTTCTTTTGGTGGTTCGAGTCTCTCGTGTTTCCTGGGGTGTCAGCAACAGGAGGAGGAGGAGGAGGAGGAGAGGGTGTTTGGGATGAGGGAAGATCATGACTACTACAAGGGATCAATCCATTACTTTACAGACGTTGGAATCAAGCAAGCTCAGAGAGCACCAAGGACCCCACAGTCCTCCTCCTCCTCCTCCTCCTCCTCCTCCTCTCCCACAAACCTTTTCCAAACCTTTGACACATTGAGCCCAAATGTTTCACCATCATTGACAGAGAAAGAGACAGAGAGAGAGAGGAAAAAGTTGAAAACCAATTAGTCAAATTAGGCAGCTACCAAACTGGCGGACCCACCTTGTAGCCGTTGTCTTCCTTACGGTTGTGGGAAGCTGTGATCATCACCCCTGCGACGGCCCTGAGCTGCTGGACCGCATACGGCTGCAAAGCAAAGTGTGTATTTATTTCTTTATATTTAATGTGGCTAAACTGCCATCTCCCTCAGAGGTCCTATGAGCTGTCCAAAATCACTTGTGGGATGACAGAATCAGCCAAGACCGAGTCCTTGGCAGGAACACCAGGTATTCCAAGCACCTGGAATACAGCTGCACCGAGGAAGACATTTGGCGTTTCAGAGGCAAGGCATTTTTTTTTTAATCATTTTATTTAAAATAAGAAAAACAAAATAAAGCCTTTTTAAATGGCAGGCGCATAAAGAGGTAACTCAGCACCGCTGTTATTTTGAAACGGTGCGTCCAGACATGCAAAAATCCACATTGCCCTAAAGAAGCTCTAAAAATGTTCCACAAATAATAGTAGTAGTAGTAGTAGTAGTAGTAGTAGTAGTAGTAGTAGTAGTAGTAGTAGTAGTAATAATAATAATAATAATAATAATAATAATAATAATAATAATAATAATAATAAAGTTGGAAGGGAAAAAGAGAGGAAAAATTGGCTGTAATAGTTGGAGATTTGTACGAATAATATCTGTATGTAATTGAATTATTGTTACTCAGCCGCCATGTTGTTTTCCAAAGATAGAATTGTAGCATTAGAAAATCAATAAAAAGTTATATATATATAAAAAAAGAAACTGCATGGTGAGCTTAGTAGTGTACAACTCTCGGAATTATAGTTTAGCCGTTGAATTGGGAAATTCAGTTTGGGAAATCAGGTGATTCAAATAAAACAGCAATCCATTGCGAAACACCGAGAGAAGAAGAAGAAGAAGGAGAAGAAGAAGAAGAAGAAGAAGAAGAAGAAGAAGAAGAAGAAGAAGAAGAAGAAGAAGAGGAAGTGGAAGAGGAAGAGGAAGAGGAAGAGGAAGAAGAAGAAGAAGAAGAAGAAGAAGAAGAAGAAGAAGAAGAAGAAGAAGAAGAAGAAGAAGGCCAGATATATCCATTTTTTTCCGCACCAAGCTATTGTTCAAGGCAGTCCTTGACTTACGACCGGTTGCTTAGCAACCGTTGCAAGTTACGACTGACCTCCCGGGAACTACTTACGACCCGGTTTCAAAAAATCTGACAGCTGCCATCGCGTTTTGCGTGCCTGGCCACCAGCCCACGTTTACAACAGGTTTGCAACACCCCGCGGTGATTTACAATGTCTTTTGTAGGAAACAATTGAGCTTGCTTAACGAGCGTGGCGTTCCTTTAACAGAATCAGTAGGGTTCGTTTAACAACGCTGAATGGCGGCCGCAAAAAGGTTGTAAAATTGGGCGTGGTCACACGGGGACCCGCTTAACGACAGACACGACATGCAACCAGCATCCTGGGCTCAGCTACGGTTGCTAGTAGAGGACCATCGCTGGGATTTTACGGATGGATGAAGAGATGTTACTGCTTGTAGATGAAGGGGAATCTTCATTTGCCCCAGGCACTAACCCAGTACTAACCCGGTTTCATTTCTAGATAGGGTGGCTGAGACGGCCGGCTTGATTCAAACCGGAGTGGCACCAGATTCAGATTAGTAGAAGTACTACTAAGCCACTCTATGAAGCTCAGGGAGCATTTAAAAAAAAAAAATAGCCACTCACCACAAAAGGCGTAGGGACGTATCTTGAGAACAAGTAAACGGAAACGCCCTTTGCCAGCAGGACGGCTGCTGTGAGCCTGGCAAGCCTGTGGAAAACAAGACATTAAAATACAGGAAATAAAGAAGCTTCTCCTATAAAGGAAAACTCAGCCATGGGCCAAGAGTGACAATGTGCTACAAAACAGCCCAGCGATTTCTCTCACGCTGCATTGTGTTTTCCTAATTGTGTCATGAGAAGCAGTTTGGTGTTGCAGCTGAGACATCAGTCTAGAAACCATGAGTTCTAGTCCCACCTTAGGCATGAAAGCTGGCTAGGTGACTTTGGGCCAATCACTAGGAGACGGTGAGTTCTAATCCCGCCTTAGGCATGAAAGCCAACTGGGTGACTTTGGGCCAATCACTAGGAGACGGTGAGTTCTAATCCCGCCTTAGGCATGAAAGCCAACTGGGTGACTTTGGGCCAATCACCAGGAGACGGTGAGTTCTAGTCCCGCCTTAGGCATGAAAGCCAATGGGTGACTCTGGGCCAATCACCAGGAGACAGTGAGTTCTAGTCCCACCTTAGGCATGAAAGCCAATGGATGACTCTGAGCCAATCACCCAGAGACAGTGAGTTCTAGTCCCGCCTTTGGCATGAAAGCCAGTTGGGTGACTTTGGGCCAATCACTAGGAGACGGTGAGTTCTAATCCCGCCTTAGGCATGAAAGCCAACTGGGTGACTCTGGACCAATCACTAGGAGACGGTGAGTTCTAGTCCCGCCTTAGGCATGAAAAATGGCTGGGCGACTTTGGGTCAATCACTAGGAGACGGTGAGTTCTAATCCCGCCTTAGGCATGAAAGCCAACTGGGTGACTCTGGACCAATCACCAGGAGACGGTGAGTTCTAGTACCGCCTTAGGCATGAAAGCCAACTGGGTGACTTTGGGCCAATCACTAGGAGACGGTGAGTTCTAGTCCCGCCTTAGGCATGAAAGTTGGCTGGGTGACTTCAGTCATCAGGAGACCGTGAGTTCTAGTCCTACTTTAGGCATGAAGCCCATCTAGGTGACCCTGGGCCAGTCTCTCTTTCTCAGCCCTAGAAAGAAGGCAATGGCAAACCAATCCTGAAATCTTGCCTAATCTAGGCACTCTCTAGGAGTGTAAAAAAAAACGAGTCGAAGGCATTAAAAAAGTGCCATCTTTCTCAACAGCACAAATTACTACACAGTGCTGACTAAGGCAACACGTTTGTGCTGGAACCCTAAAGTGCAGATGAATTTAGCAAGCAACAGAAACACAAGGCCCGTCGTCCAAATTTCTCTTTTGAGCCAGCTTCGTGCCCGAATCAAAATGCTTTCCGTATCACAAAATGATTTAAAAAGCATTTTTAGGCCCCTGTACGTCTGTTGGATTCCAGATTTATTCAACAGGATCAGCAGCAAAGTCTGCCAGAGGATGTATGATATAACTGTACCCGTGGCGAAAGGCTAATATTTATAATTCAATCCTGCTTAAATGCTTGTCTGCAAAAAAAGGATTTAGATCTAGATCTACAGCTTCTATTCCATTGCACCCCGAAGTATCCAAATTTCTCTGACTCCTTGAGAGAGAATGAAGATCTAAATCCAGTCAGGTCTATGTAAAGCATTCATTAACTGTTATTACTGCTGCTTATTTGCAGAAAAAAGGGTTTTTTTTCCCCAGATTTGCTCTCCCCTTCAAAGTATGAATATCCATAGCAGAACATCCAGATTCAGCCAGAGTTTCATTCCATACAGCATTAACCTCGTGAGCTCTCAAGCTTCCTCCTTCCATTATATATTCAAGATGGACAGTATTTAATATTTATTTGCTACGTATATGTAGGGATGTGGGTCTATGCATACGTTGTTCATAGTATGTTTAGGTGTGCGTCGTGTATGTGTTTCACTTCGAGAGCGGGCAACTAAAATTTCATTTTTGATGTGTGCCGTTGTGCCCACAGTAAAAAAAATGACAATAAAGGTTATCCTATCCTTATCCTACTGGCCTGTACAAGAGAAGCAGAGGCATTCTTGACTTTTAGACTTTTAAACCTGGACCAAGTCCATACCTGAAGCTGCTGCACATGCTGGTCACCTGGCCACGGGTGTCATACCCTACCACAAAGCCACGTTGCTTGAAGTCGGAAAAACATTGCTCAAGGTATTTGTACATCCCCTGCAGGAAAGGAAGAGAGAGGGAGAATACAATATTCTTTGCCTGGGCAGGAAACTTATAAAGTTAGGTTTATTGAGATCGTGGCCTATTGCTTAGACCAGAAGCATCCACTCTCAGATCCAGTCCAAGGAAGTGGTGGTTCCATCATTAGGCAATATGTATAGGCCTTACGTGTATACCTGCGTGATGCTTAAAAAATAATTTTAGAATTCACTTTAAAAAAAAAAGAAAGAGGAAATCCTATGCACTTAAATTTTTTTAATATTTATTTTTATACCTTTTTCTGTAGATCAGTATTTCTTAGCTTTGTCAGTTTTAAGATGTATAATAATAATGATGATGATGAAGAAGAAGAAGAAGAAGAAGAAGAAGAAGAAGAAGAAGAAGAAGAAGAAGAAGAAGAAGAAGAAGAAGAAGAAGAAGAAGAAGAAGAAGAAGAAGAAGAAGAAGAAGAAAGGAGGAGGAAGAAGAAGGAGGAGGAGGAAGAGGAGGAGGAGGAGGAGGAAGAGGAGGAGAAGGAGGAGAAAAAGAAGTTGGAAGGTACCTTGGAGGTCATCTAGTCCAACCCCCTGCTCAGGCAGGATACCCTATACCAGGGGTAGGCAACCTTGGCTCTTTTATGACTCGTGGACTTCAACTCCCAGAATTCCTGAGCCAGCCGTGCTGAGGGGAAAGGGAGAGGTTTCCAAGCTAAGCCATGCTGGCTCAGGAATTCTGGGAGTTGAAGTCCACGAGTCATGAAGGGGCCATAGTTCCCCCATGCTGGCTCAGGAATTCTGGGAGTTGAAGTCCACAAGTCATGAAGGGGCCATAATTCCCCCATGCTGGCTGAGGAATTCTGGGAGTTGAAGTCCGCGAGTCATGAAGGGGCCATAGTTCCCCCATGCTGGCTCAGAATTCTGGGAGTTGAAGTCCACGAATCATGAGGGGCCATAGTTCCCCCATGTTGGCTGAGGAATTCTGGGAGTTGAAGTCCACGAGTCATGAAGGGGCCATAGTTCCCTCATGCTGGCTCAGAATTCTGGGAGTTGAAGTCCACGAATCATGAGGGGCCACAGTTCCCTCATGCTGGCTCAGAATTCTGGGAGTTGAAGTCCACAAGTCATGAAGGGGCCATAATTCCCCCATGCTGGCTGAGGAATTCTGGGAGTTGAAGTCCACGAGTCATGAAGGGGCCATAGTTCCCCCATGCTGCCTCAGGAATTCTGGGAGTTGAAGTCCACAAGTCATGAAGGGGCCAGAGTTTCCCCCATGCTGGCTGAGGAATTCTGGGAGTTGAAGTCCCCGAGTCATAAAAGAGCCAAGGTTGCCTACCCCTGCCCTACAACATTTCAGATAAATATACCATTTCAGACAAATGTGTGGACTTCAACTCCCAGAATTCCTGGCTGGCTGACAAAAATTGAGAAATATTGCTATAGATGAATCAGTAGTTTAATAAATATTTGATTCCTCCAGGCTGAATTATCCTTAGCCAGAATGATGGGTCGAAGGGAGAATCTGCCCTTGCTCCACTGTCTTGTTTTGTTCATCAGCCATCTTTCTATGGAAAATTTGCTATCTAGGCCCAGCTTGTCGAGAAGGGAAATAACTTCTGTCAATGTGGGTTTGGTTTTCATTGTTATTTCTCAAATTTATGTAGCCAGCTATCTCACACAAGTTGACTCTGGGCAGCATACACAGTGAAAACATAAAGTGTTTTTTCTTTTAAACGATAAGGAGTCAGTCTTGTTTACACGATGTCTGGGCCTGGCCCAAGGTCTCCTACGCCGAGGCTCTTGAATCAGCTACTATCTGAAGCTACTGATCCCTGGATCACTTTGCAAGAAAAACAAAAAAAAGAAATACTTTCGGTCACTTTTGCCAAGTGCCAATAGGTGGAGATAAGTGCTAAAGCAAACCATCACAATGGACAATATTTGCTGAGCAGTAAATAATTTATCCTGTGTGAAACAGTTCATTCTATTCCCACACAATAAAGATTTCCAAAACAAACACGCTATTCCAGGCTGAGCACAGTACACTAATTCAGACAATTCTATTTAAGTTAAGTTGATCACTATATCAGAGGTTCCTTTCTTTCTCCAGTTATCTACAACAATGCCAAACAGCTTCCCATTTATTATTCTTTGGTACATGGGCCACTGTCAGGTTCAAAACTAGTAAGGTGCCAGTTAAAAATTTTAACTTGTTTTCAGCTTATTTTCTGGATAAGCAAAATTTTAGGGAGGGAGGGAAGGGAAGAAAGGAAATAGGGAGGGAGGTATATGAAGAAAGGAAGGGATATGAAGATCCATCCCATGGGCCAAACGCTCAAACTTACCGTAGTTTGTTAAACTGAGATATGACTGCATGACAGCATAATCTTAAAATGCCTTACGTGCCAAAGAGAAGAAAGTGGGCTATTCCAGCACAAAAAACTGAAGCACTCAAGATGTACATAGCAGGAATAGCCAACACTCCAGAAGACAGGCTTAGGATACAGGAGGACCTGGACAGACTTGAACACTGGGTGCTATCTAACAAAATGAAATTCAAGGGTGAAAAAAGGAAGGTTCTACATTTAGGCAAGAAAAACCAAATGTACAGGTATAGTATAGGGGTTACCTTGCTCAATAGTAGCAACTTAAATAGGAGCCAGCCGTGTGCTGCAGCTGCCAAAAAGGCCAACACAGTGCTAGGCTGCATTAACAGAGGGATAGAATCAAGATCACGTGAAGTGTTAATACCACTTTACAAGGCCTTGGTAAGGCCACACTTGGAATACTGCATCCAGTTTTGGTCCCCACGATGTAAAAAAGATGTTGAGACTCTGGAAAGAGTACAGAGAAGAGCAACAAAGATGATCAGGGGACTGGAGGCTAAAACATATAAGGAACGGTTGCTGGAACTGGGTATGTCTAGTTGAATGAAGAGAAGGACGAGGGGGGACAGGATAGCAGGGTTGCAGTATCTCAGGGGCTGCCCCAAAGAAGAGGGAGTCAAGCTATCCTCCAAAGCGCCTGAAGGCAGGACAAGGAGCAACGGGTGGAAACTCATCAAGGAGAGAAGCAACCTAGAACTAAGGAGAAACTTCCTGACGGTTAGAACAATTAACCCGTGGAACCACCTGCCTCCAGAAGCGGTGAATGCGCCAACACTGGAAGTTTTTAAGAAGAAACTGGACAGCCACTTGTCCGAAATGGTATAGGGTTTCCTGCCTGAGCAGGGGGTTGGCCTAGATGACCTCCAAGGTCCCTTCCAACTTTATCATTATTATTATTATTATTAAGAAGCAACGGATGAAAACTCATCAAGGGGAGAAGCAACCTGGAACTAAGGAGAAACTTCCTGACAGTGAGGACAATTAACCAGTGGAACAACCTGCCTCCAGAAGCGGTGAATGCGCCAACACTGGAAGTTTTTAAGAAGAAACTGGACAGCCACTTGTCCGAAATGGTATAGGGTCTCCTGCCTGAGCAGGGGGTTGGATTAGATTATTATTATTATTATTATTATTATTATTATTATTATTATTATTATTATTATTATTATTATTACTATTACTATTATTATTATTATTATTATTATTATTATTATTATTATTATTATTATTATTATTATTATTATTATTATTATGTATTTGGGGACCGTAAAGTCAGGACAGCAAAGACTTCACATTCCAACTTGTAATTTTCCAGGGAGAGATTTTAATCTATCTTCAACATAGTGGTACTTTCGGTCAGCACAAATCCCGCCCAGGAGACCTAGGGCCTGGATCTTTACCACACTTAGCTGCTTGCTCAATACGTCTGCAGTGCATAGTCCTTTTCTTGGAACTGGCTGCAACGTGGATTAAACCCGAAAAACTCGAGAGGGGGTGAAAAATGCATAGGTAAAATGCACAGGGAGTCCTTGACTTATAACCATTTGTTTAGTGACCATTCAAAGTTACAGCAGCACTGGAAAAAAGTGAACTAACGGCTGTTTTTCATGCGACCGTTGCAGCATCTCCATGACCGTGTGGTCAAAATTCAAACGTCTTGTCCACTGACTCACGTTTATGACGGTTGCTCGGGGTCACACGACCCCCTTTTGCGACTTTCTGACAAGCAAAGTCAATGGGGAAGCCGGATTTCCTTAACCGTGCCACTAACTTAAGAACTGCAGTGATTCACTTAATCACGAGGCCTTGGTGAGGCCACGCTTGGAATCCTGCCATCCAGTTGTGGTCACCATGATATAAAAAAGATGCTGAGACTCTAGAAAGAGTACAGAGAAGAGGAACAAAGATGATCAGGGGACTGGAGGCTAAAACATATAAGGAACGGATGCTGGAATTGGGTATGTCAAGTTTAATGAAGAGAAGGACGAGGGGGGACATGATAGCAGCCTTCCAGTATCTCAGGGGCTGCCCCAAAGAAGAGGGGGTCAAGCTATTCTCCAAAGCGCCTGAAGGCAGGACAAGAAGCAACGGATGGAAACAAATCAAGGAAAGAAGCAACCTGGAATTAAGGAGAAACTTCCTGACAGTGAAGACAATTAACCAGTGGAACCACCTGCCTCCAGAAGCGGTGAATGCTCCAACACTGGAAGTTTTTAAGAAGAGACTGGACAGCCATTTGTCCGAAATGGTTTAGGGTTTCCTGCCTGAGCAGGGGACTGGACTAGATGGCCTCCAAGGCCCCTTCAAACTTTATTATTATTATTATTATTATTATTATTATTATTATTATTATTATTATTATTATTATTATTATTATTATTATTATATGTGTGTTATGTATGTGTACACTTTTGAGAGCAGGCAACAGAATTTCATTTTTAATGTGTGCCAATATGCCCACAGTAAAAACTGACAATAAAGGTTATCTTAAATCACTGTCTCCTGTTTTCTAGTCTGGTGTTGGCACATATGCACTCTCCCCCACATCCCTCTTTCCCTCCCTCCTTCCCCTCCCTCCCTCCCTCCCTCCCTCGCTCTTGGAGGTCATCTAGTCCAACCCCCTGCTCAGGCAGGAAACCCTATACCATTTTGGACAAATGGCTGTCCAGTCTCTTCTTAAAAACTTCCAGTGTTGGAGCATTCACTGCTTCTGGAGGCAGGTTGTTCCACTGATCAATTGTTCTCACTGTCGGGAAGTTTCTCCTTAGTTCCAGGTTGCTTCTATGTATGTATGTATATGTGTGTGTGTGTGTATACATACACATAGGCATGCATACATAAGGAGGATTTGTTCATAACCAAATCACCACCACAATTCTGCTAGATCAAAAGAACAGCCACTGCATCAGAGAGAAAGGAACGCGATATGTAATTTTGAATATTAGTAAGAAGACCGCTATTGAGTGATGAATTAATATATTGTTTATGATAATTAACTATATCTATTATTGTTAGTTAAATGCATGTACCCAGACATTGTGCCGTTTGCTAAATATCGAAAATGCTATTTGGAAAAAAACCCAACCCCAACCCCAACCCTAACCCTAACTCAAAGCCAACCCTATAAAAACTAATAAACTAATAAAATCTATACAAAAAAAGAAAGAAGAAAAAGAACAGCCACAGCAGAGAACGCCCACCCGTGCAACCCACAAGAATTAGGGAAGCAAACATCGAGCAGCGCAGAACGGTCGTCGTCAACAAAACTAGAACGCAGCCGCAGAGATTCCCCGGTGTCTGAATTTGAACTTCCTCCAAGAAACGCCTATTATGATTTATCAGCCGGCGCATTCTTCCCAGCGAACCAAAACACAAAGTCAGCACGTGCAGGCCAGGCTTTCGGAGCATGACTGACTCTCCCAGTTCCTCTTCCTTCCGGTCTCAACAAACGTTACGAAGGTGCCGGCTAGGTGCTAGAGAACTGGACGAGGCAAGACCAAAGATAATAAAGCACAAATATAATGTCATGTCGTTCAGGACGACCTCTGTAAAGGGGTCTAAAAGTTAGGACCCGCGTGTTTACGAGCCTTGATTCTAAAAAATTATTCAGGTGTGCAGGGCAATTCAATTAAAAGAGGAGGATGAAAGTCTGCGGGACTTGGGTTTGGCTAGTCTAAAGAAAAGAAGAAATAGGGGAGACGTGATAGTCGCGTTCCGGTATTTGAGGGGCTGCCACAAAGAAGAGGGGGTCACGTTATTCTCCAGAGCACTAGAGGGAAAGATGAGAAACAATGGATGGAAACTGGTCAAGGAAAGAAGCAGCCTGGAATTAAGGAGAAGCTTCCTGACAGTGAGGACAATTAACCAGTGGAACAGCTTGCCACCAGAAGTCATGGGCGCTCCATTGCTGGAAGTTTTTAAGAAGAGACTGGACAGTCACTTGTCTGAGATGGTATAGGTGCTCCTGCTTGAGCAGGGGGCTGGACTAGACGACCTCCAAGGTCCCTTCCAGCTTTTTTCTATTCTAGATTTCTATTGTATTCTCTGAGTGCCACCTCTGGCACGCGTGCCATAGGTTCGCCACCACTGCCCCATTGCATCCCTGCCACAGACTTCCTTGGAATATTCGCCTTTGCCCAAGATTTAAAAAAAAAGAAAAATCAGATAAAACAGACATGCTCCCTTCGTTGGCAAGGACAGCGCTTCAACCGCTGAGCATGGCTGTTTCTTAACAGGGCCACGCGACCATCCTTTTGAGTTCATCCCTAAGTGCAGTTTCCTCAGGGTTTACTCCACTTAAAATCTTTTTTTTAAAAAAAACAAACAAAGCACCACTTAATATTCTAGCAGTCTCAGGAAAAACAAAAACAAATCCTCTCTATTTTAATATTCCTCCAGGAAGCTCAGAAGAGCATGCCTTTTGTTGTTTTATCCTGTAAGGGAGGTTAAGCCAAGTTCACCGGTAACCCCGGGCATTATTTTTTTTTTCTTGGAGAGTTACTTAACAAGACTGGGCAAATCTCTTTCCTTGAACGCTGGGTGCCTAGTCAACGGCAAGGAGGTTGTTGACATTCTGCACAATGCCAACATTTCCAAAACAGTGCCGGCTCTTGCTTCCTCCCTCAGATAAGCTGCCCTTTAGAGCAAATCCCTGGTTCTTTTAGGCTAGTGAAAACCTGCCTGCAACTCAAGGTGAAAGGGACAGAATAGCATCAGCAAAAAAAGAGGTTGAGACCACTTTAATACCACTTTACAAGGCCTGGCTAAGGCCACACTTGGAATACCGCATCCAGTTTTGGTCACCACGATGTAAAAAAGATGATTAGGGGACTGGAGGCTGAAACATATAAGGAACGGTTGCTGGAATTGGGTATGTCCAGTTTAATGAAGAGAAGGACGAGGGGGGACATGATAGCAGTCTTCCAGTATCTCAGGGGCTGCCCCAAAGAAGAGGCAGTCAAGCTATTCTCCAAAGTGCCTGAAGGCAGGACAAGAAGCAACAGGTGGAAACTAATCAAGGAGAGAAGCAACCAGGAACTAAGGAGAAACTTCCTGACAATTAGAACAATTAACCAGTGGAACAACCTGCCTCCAGAAGCGGTGAATGCTCCAACACTGGAGGTTTTTAAGAAGAGACTGGACGGCCATTTGTCTGAAATGGTACTATAGGATCTCCTGCCTGAGCAGGGGGTTGGACTAGATGACCTCCAAGGTCCCTTCCAAATCTGTTATTGATCATTGCACAGTCAGCCAGATGTTCAGACTGGATTTAGCATTTTGTCTACCTATCGAGTCCTTACCCAGGACTTGGGATAGGCAGATGTGGATGTTTGATGGTATTACAGATCTCGTCGCAGGATGGAAGCGGTTCCTAGTAAGGCCGCCTTTTGCAATTGACTCATGGCGAATTTGTCAATGCCGATGATGGTGTTCAAGTGGTGCTCCAGTTGTTTTGGGATTTTGTTGTTGGGAGTAGTTGTTGTTGTTATTATTATTATTATTATATTCCTGCCTGAGCAGGGGGTTGGACTCGATGACCTCCAAGGTCCCTTCCAACTTTATTATTATTATTACTATTATTACTACTACTACTACTACTACTACTACTACTACTACTACTACTACTACTATTATTATTATTATTATTATTATTATTATTATTATTATTATTATATTACTATTGTTATTAGTTGCGAAGTCGTGTCCTACCCATCCCGACCCCATGGACAACGTTCCTCCAGGCCTTCCTGTCCTCTACCATCTTCTGGAGTCCATTTAAGCTCACGCCTCCTGCTTATTATTACTATTATTATTATTATTAAATCAGAAATGGCAGAAAATCAGCAGACTACTGCTTCAACATTTATTTTTCCCTGCCTTTCCATTTCCTCCTTCTCTGCTACGTCTTTCAAAAAAGGAAGTTTGGCCGCAGTGAGGAGCGAACACAACTCATTTTCGATCCGTTGTCAGCTGCTTCCGAATATTTTTCAGTTGAAGATCATGACAGAAACTCTTCAGATCCGGATTTCTCAACAAAGCGGCAACTTTTCAGATGTGTGGACTTCAACTCCCAGAATTCCCCAGCCACCCTTCTGAGAGTTGAAATCCACACATCTGAAAAGTTGAATTCTGAGAGTTGAAGTTATAATAATAATCATAATCAAGTTGGAAGGGACCTTGGAGGACATCTAGTCCAACCACCTGCTCAGGCAGGAAACCCTATACCATTTCAGACAAATGGCTGTCCAGTCTCTTTTTAAAAACTTCCAGGGTTGGAGCATTCGCAGCTTCTGGAGGCAGGTTGTTCCACTGGTTAATTGTTCTAACTGTCAGGAAGTTTCTCCTTAGTTCCAGGTTGCTTCTCTCCTTGGTGTGTTTCCCTCCGTTGCGTGTCTAAAGTTGAATTCTGGGAGTTTGTTAAGTCCACACATCTTCCAGTCGAATGCAGGGGTCTGAAGCCGGCGCAGCTCCAAGTGGCCAAAGTTTGAGAAACGCGGCTTTAGACGCCCCAAGGATGTATCAGAGGCACACGTGGTATTAAACAAGGGGTCTTTTTTTGTGTGTGTTTGTTTGTTTGCTTTTCCAATCCAAGTTAGGGCTTCCACACCCTGTGGGGCAATGACAATGGCATCTGAGGTCATACGAGGGGGGGGAGAGGACAGGGTGGGTGGGTGGAGGGGAGACACACAGCTTTGAACCTTCACAATGGCTCTGACACTCACCTGGGTGGACTGGATCACGGTGAGATCGTTGATGTAGCAGAAGCCGGCGCCCATGGCGGAGCGCAGACCGGCGGTCCCAAAGGTCAGCCGGCGGCAGAGACGGTCCCGTAGCTCCTTGTTCTTCCCATTCCGTAACAGGCTTTCAATCTGCTCTTTGGTTTTAGGATTCTACGAAGGAAAGGAGGAGCAGGGTCAGACTACGCGTAGGCTAGGAAAATGGGGAGGCGTGTGCTCCTAGTAGGGCTCACAATCTGGTGAAGGAAATCGCGCCATCTGGGAGAGACGGTCCTAGGGGGAAAATATCTGCAGCTCAGGGTGGAACGGTGGGGTCCCTGGTGCTCTCTGAGCTGGGCGGTTTTCTTGCAGACGTTTCATGACCCAACTAGGTAACATCATCAGTGCTAGAAGGAAGGAAGGAAGGAAGGAAGGAAGGAAGGAAGGAAGGAAGGAAGGANGGAGGAGGAGGAGGAGGAGGAGGAAGACTGTGGGGTCCCTGGTGTTCACTGAGCTGGGTGGCTTTCTTGCAGACATTTCATGACCCAACTAGGTAACAACATCAGTGCTAGAAGGGAGTAGGGCTTGCAGAGAGGAGGATAGGAAGGGGAATGAGAAAGATGGGAAGGGGAAGGGGAAAGGGAAGGAGAGATGATATAGAGAAGGAAAAGGAGGACAGTGGAGGAGGAGAAAAAGGAGAAGGAGAATGTGGGGTCCTTGTTGTTCTCTGAAGTTGGTGGTTTTCTTGTAGACATTGCCCAACTAGAAAATAGGAGGGGATAGATAGGTTTGTGGAGAGGAGGAGGAGGAGGAGGAGGAGGAGGAGGAGGAGGAAGAAGAAGAGGAGGAGGAGGAGGAGGAGGAGGAGGAGGAGGAGGAGGTGGATTCTAGGGCCCTTGATGCTCTCTGAGCTGAGTTGTTTTCTTGCAGACATTTCATTAGCAAACCAGGTAACATCTTCAGTGCTAGAAGGAAGTGAGGTGAAACAGCGAGCAAACCCCACCTCCTTCCAACACGGATGATGGTACCTAGTTTGGCAATGAAACATCTGCAAGAAAACTGCCCACCTCGGAGAGCACCAAGCACCCCAGAGAAAGCCAGGCTATGAAGTAACTCGGCCACCTACGATCGAGCAAGACAACCACTTCAGCCAACATCAGCTTCCGTTGTTATCCCACTGCTTGCAAGAGTGAGGCGGAACCAGGCCTGACTCAACCCAGCTTCCAGCCCCCCCCCCAGCTGTGCGTCAGCAGAGAATGCCTGAAAACCTCTGGAATTATTCCAAGGTTGTCTCCGTTGATTCTTCCACACTGGCCTTTCCCTTTATTTATTCAAATTTGTTATAGCCATCCAGATCCGACAGGACCTTGGGCGGCCTACAAAATAAAATAAAATAAAAAATCCATTAAAAAAAAGAGATAAAACATAAAACTATGCAGAGAGCCTGGAACTAAAACAATCTTAAAGACAGTATTTTATTATTTTCCAAAGCCCCTGAAGGCCGGACAAGAAGCAACGGAGGGAAACTAATCAAGGAGAGAAGCAATCTAGAACTAAGGAGAAACTTCCTGACAGTGAGAACAATTAACCAGGGGAACCACCTGCCTCCAGAAGTGGTGAATGCTCCAACACTGGAAGTTTTCAAGAAGAGACTGGACAGCCATTTGTCTGAAATGGTGTAGGGTTTCCTGCCTGAGCAGGGGGTTGGGCTAGATGACCTCCAAGGTCCCCTCCGAATCTCTTTCTTCCTTTCTTCCTTCCTTCCTTTCTTTCTTTCTTTCTTTCTTTCTCTTTCTTCCTCCCTCCCTCCCTCCCTCCCTCCCTTCTCCAACACTGGAAGTTTTTAAGAAGAGACTGGACAGCCATTTGTCTGAAATGGTCTAGGGTTTCCTGCCTGAGCAGGGGGTTGGACTAGATGACCTCCAAGGCCCCTTCTGACTTTATTATTATTATTATTATTATTATTATTATTAACCGTACGAGGTGGGTTGGGCCGAGAGAGAACCACAGGCCAAAAGTCACCCAACCAGCATTTCATGCCTAAGGAAAGACTGGGAGAGAACAGTCCAGCGCCTTTAATCGCCGTACCAAACCAATTACATCCCTCCCGGGCGAACACTATTGCACAACTGGGCAAGCAGAAGGAAGCACAAAACGCATCCCGAAACGGTCTGCAATTCCCCACCAACCCCGTGCTAGCGATCAATTTAATAACCAACGATAGCTCAAACGTCAGACTTTCCAGAACCTCTACGAAGCCGCTTTGATTGCAGTTCCATAAAAGCCCAGAACAAGCCAGAATCTGTTATAATGCTTCTGCTGCTGCCGATCTCCGAAAGCCTAAATACTGTGCTATATTATTTGCTTTGCCAAATTCTTTCGGTGAAAAGCCGACGATTTGCCAAAGCTGCAAGTTCACGCTTTCATCCTTCTGCCAAACATGAAGATGGCTGGCCGATAGCGGGATCAGGGGGGGAGCCGCAATTTACATTGCGTAACAAACCCTGCAGCGTTTGATTTATGTGCTGTGGCTGAAGCGCAAGCATGCATAATAAAATCGGCTGCGGATCCCCGAGCTGATCTTTGCAGCTCCCGGTCTCCTCGCAGGTCACTTTAGAAAGGCGATGGGATCTAGTAATCCCAGGGGTGGGTGAGAATCCTGACCTTTACCATAAAGAGGTCAGCCAGGGACTGCCAGCCATTGATTCAGCTGGTGGAAATTTGAGAAAGACAAGTTATTTCAAAGACAGACCGTTTTCATTTTATTGGTTCATTAAATTTATTTGCTGCCCACGCCGCCGTTTCGCCGAGTTGTTTGGGCTCCGGATCTGGCTGACCTTCTCTCAACAACTCCACCGACATCGGCCTTGAATTAAAAGGACATCCTCTCCTGTTTAAATCGTGAAATTTTGACGGAGCCGAACATGATGACTCAGTGTTATCATTTGCACATGAATTAGATGAAGTAAACAGGCTCTATCCAATTCATCTGCAAAATGATGCTCTGAGTCATGTTCGGTTCCGTCAAATGGAAGTAAAAATGTACGCTGCCTTGAGCAGGGAAAGGAGGAGAAAATACATTTTTACCCCCCGAGGCTTTATCCGCGGGGAAATGTACGATCAAATCTAAATAACTCAAGATTCGCGTGTTTCTGCCTGGGGTGGCAGAAGAGGGGGTTCAATCTGATCGCAGAACAATGTGTGTTTCCAGCAGAAAGAAAGACTGTTCTATTCTTCAACATCACTTGCAAAAAAATAAATAGATTTGGGATTAATCTGTGCAGAGATCCATAATCCCAAGTTTTCTGTTTTTCTATCAGTTAGCAATTATTATTATTATTATTATTATTATTATTATTATTATTATTATTATTATTATTATTATTATTATTATTATTATTCTTGTGACATATCCGTTATCGGATGTTGGCGATCCTAGTTTTGTCAGCAGCCACACGAAAAAGTGCTGCTGAGTTTTGTCCGAATCAGTCCCTTAGATTTTGAAGCCACGATGTTCTTCTTCTGCCTGGACCTCGTTGGCCTTCCATCTTTCCCTGGAGGATTAAATGGAGTAGGCCGTATTTTTCTGGGTGTCGCATCACGTGTCCGAAATATTCTGATTTTCGTTTTTTAATTGTTTTGATGATTTCTCTTGGCTTTCCCAGGTGGCTTATCCCCTCCTCGTTTCTGATCTTGTCCATCCAGCTTCTACGTAACAGCCGCCTGTCAATCCACATTTCAAATGCTTCTAGTCTCTTCAGGTGGCCTTCTGTCAGCAATTATATAGTTTAAATGTGCAACTCATGGGAAGCCCTGCCCATGGAGGCATGAAATAATACCTCTTTTTCTCTGAGAACTTAAAAGGAAAGTAGACGGTGTCTACCAATCGGACGGCGCTTTAAAACGGTACTTGTTCCTCCCGTTTCCAAGAATCACTGAAAAACGTAGTAGATGATCGAAAAGAAGCAGAAGAGCACAGGTGGCCCTCGACTTAAAAGACGTTCGTTTGGTGACTGTTTGAAGTTACGTCATTGAAAAAAAAAAGGGACTTATGACTATTCTTCAAGCTGACGAGGTTGCAGCATCCCCAGGGTCACGTGATCAAAACTGGGATGCTTGCAACTGGCTCGTATTTATGCCGGTTGCATAAATGATGTCCTGGGGTTCTTTTGCGACTTTCGGAAAAGCAAAATCAAAAGGGGAAGCCAGATTCTCTGAACCATCAAGCAGCTAATTGAATAACTGAAGTGACGTTGTTGTTGTTAGTTGCGAAGTCGTGTCCAACCCATGGACCACGTTCCTCCAGGCCTTCCTGTCCTCTACCATCTTCTGGAGTCCATTGAAGCTCAGGCCTCCTGCTTCAGGGACTCCATCCAGCCACCTCCTTCTCTGTCGTCCCCTTTTTCTCTTGCCCTCCATCTTTCCCAGCATTAGGCTCTTCTCCAGTGAGTCCTTCCTTCTCATTAGGTGGCCAAAGGACTTGAGTTTCCACTTCAGGATCTGGCCTTCTAAAGAGCAGTCGGGGTTGATCTCCTCCAGGACTGACCGGTTGGATCGCCTTGCAATCCGGGGGACTCACAGGAGTCTTCTCCAGCACCAGAGTCTTTTAACTGTCTTGCTTAGCAGTGGAAATTTTGGGCTCAACGGTGGTCTTAACTCAAGGAGTACCTGTAGTTTTCCATCAGCTGGGAAGTTTCCACACTGGGCACAGAACGTAACTTTTGAGTTAAAAGCCAATTAAGATTCTGCTAGAAACAGCAATAGAGGAGATTGGCTTTAGACAATCCTGATAAGATTCAGCAGATCCTAAATCTCTTATCTGTGGTTCGACATAACGATCTGTTTACCCAGCAACAAAATTCCAGCTCCTGTGAAAAGAATGCCCCACTGGCACTCGTACAGAGTTCTCTGTCCAAATATTAACAACATACTCACAAGACTTCAGCCTCTTGGGTTTTTTTTTAAAAAAGTTGTATTAGTTTTGATGGGGTTAAGGGTAGAATGGGATCAGGGTTGGGATTGGGGTCTAGGTTAGGGTTGGGGTCAGGGGTGGGGCAGGGGTTTCCTCAGCTAACATTTTCAATTTTTAGCAAACAGCCTATTGTCTGGGTACATAGATTTAAACAACAATAATAGGTATAGTAGTAGTAGTAATAATAATATAATAATAATAATAATAATAATAATAATAATAATAATAATAATAATAATAATAATAATAATAATAATAATAATAATAGTAAAGTTGGAAGGGACCTTGGAGGTCATCTAGTCCAACCCCCTTAATAATACGTGATAACAAATAAAAATGGTTAACTATCTTAGCAAATGTGGCAAGGAAGGTCGTAAAATGGGGGAAAGCTCGCTTAAAAAAATTTCTCACTTAGCAACATAAATTCTGGGCTCAATTGCCGTCGTAGCTTGAGGACTACCTGGCCTGATTTCAAACTGAATCAGGGCGGAGTTCCCTTCATCACCAGCTAGCACAGAGGTCCCCAACCTTTTGAGCACCAGGAACCGGTTCCGTGGGGAGAGGTTTTTCCGCGGACCGGAGGGGGCGTGGGTTTGTGTGCTGCCTGCATCTCGCGGATGGGGCTTTGCTTAATAATAATAATGTTGGAAGGGACCTTGGAGGTTATCTAGTCCAACCCCCTGCTCAGGCAGGAAACCCTATACCATTCCAGACCAATGGCTGTCCAGTCTCTTCTTAAAACTTCCAGTGTTGGAGCATTCGCTGCTTCTGGAGGCAGGTGGTTCCACTGGTTAATTGTTCTCACTGTCAGGAAATTTCTCCTTAGTTATCGGTTGCTTCTCTCCTTGATGAGTTTCCATCTGTTGCTTCTTGTCCTGCCTTCAGGCGCTTTGGAGAAGAGCTTGACTCCCTCTTCTTTGGGGCAACCCCTGAGATATTGGAAGGTTGCTATCATGTCACCCTTCGTCCTTCTCTTCATTAAACCAGACATCCCCAATTCCAGCAAACGTTCCTTGTATGTTTTAGCCTCCAGTCCCCTGATCATCTTTGTTGCTCTTCTCTGCACTCTTTCTGAAGTCTCAACATCTTTTTTTTACATCGTGGGGACCAAAAGTGGATGCAGTATTTCAAGTGTGGCCTTACCAAGGCACACACTTCACATGATCTTGATTCTCTCCCTCTGTTCATGCAGCCCAGCACTGTGTTGGCTTTTTGGGCAGCTGCAGCACACGGCTGGCTCATATCTAAGTGATTGTCCACTAGGACTCTGAGATCCCTCTCACAGTTACTACTATTGAGCAAGGTACCCCCCATACTATACCTGTATATTTGGTTTTTCTTGCCTAAATGTAGAACCTTCCTTTTTTTACCCTTGAATTTCATTTTGTTAGATAGCGCCCAGTGTTCAAGTCTGTCCAGATCCTCCTGTATCCTAAGCCTGTCTTCTGGAGTGTTGGCTATTCCTGCCGGCTTGGTGTTGTCTGCAAATTTGATGAATTCCCCATCTATCCCCTCGTCCAGATCGTTGATGAAGATGTTGAAGAGCACTGGGCCCAGAACAGAGCCTTGGGGCACCCCACTACACACTTCCCTCCACGTAGATGTGGTTCCATTGAGGACCACACGCTTGTTTGTGCAGCCCAGTTGCTGGCAAGCCGCGGCCCAGTACCGGTCCACAGACCAGGGGGTTGGGGAACCCCTGAGCTAGGATCTCTCTAACAGGCTAAGCCAAGATCCGAATCTATGATTAGCTGCACGTTAAAAGCCAGTTCTCTGCTTCTGCCAGCGTCCACGAAATCCCAAGCCACGGCTTTCACTTTCTCCTCTATCTGTGCATCTGGTGGCACGTTATTAATCATTTCCTGCATCCCATTTTAGAGACAGCTGCAGCCTAAAATAGGCTTCCCAGAGGGGAAGTTCTTGAAGCAAGCAAATTGAGCAGCTCCACAATTTGAGAAGAGGTCACTTGGACGGCCCCTCCCTTTGGGTTCATAATCTCTGAAAAGATCCAACCCTAATCTAGGATTCGGTAGAACGCTAAGCCTGCTGGCTGGGGAATTGGAGGAACTGAAGTCCACGGATCTTAAAGTTGCCAAGCTGAGATACACCGTATTAAGCATTCTCTCCAATGTTTTCTTAGGAAAAACATCGGCACACAACGTAACAAGGTTTGTAATGGTGCCAGCCAATTCTGCCACCTGTAAGACATTTTTTTTTCTCACATGAAGAAGCTACACAGTTCATGCAATTATTCTCGTTATTACAGAATGTCTAGGATTCCTACAGGTCTAGTCTTCTCAGCATCCTAAGATGCAAAAGTCAGCAGCACCAAAGGCTATTTTAAAAAAGGTGAGAACACCAGGAGGATAAAATATATTTATTTATTTTTATATTCATATATTTATAGGAGGACCACAAGAGTGGAAAAAACCGGATGGAAAATTGATACTTATATGGGTCCTCTGTGGAGAAATAAAAATTGTAAGAAGTACTATATATATATATATATATATATATATATATATATATATATATATATATATATATATATATATATATATATATATATATATATATATATATATATATTATATATATATATATATATATATATATATATATATATATATATATATATATATATATATATATATATATATATATATATATATATATATAGTCGTTTTGCCTAAAAACAAACCAACCAACCACCATATAGGCCAGTGATGGCGAACCTTTTAGAGACCGAGTGCCCAAACTGCAACCCAAAACCCACTTATGCATCGTCGAGTGCCGGGTGGGTGTGGCCCATTGGGTGGGTGTGGCCCATTGGGTGGGCGTGGCTGCGGGGGTAACGGCAGATTGGGTGGGACTAAAAAGTTCAATCAATCAATTCCAACTTTGCGAGATCTTTTTTTTTTCCCGCGAGTTGAAATTGATTGATTGAACCACTTTTTTTTTTTTGCACATGGCGGCGGAGGCCTCAAGCGAAAAGGTTTTATAAAACCCAGCGGAAGGCCCAGGACTGGGGCAAGGGCGCATGTGCCCACAGAGAGCGCTCTGAGTGCCGCCTCTGGCACCCGGGCCATAGGTTCGCCACCACTGCTATAGGCTATTGGGGTGAAAAATAGAAAACCACTGGCTAAAGGGGTTGGTCTCGCCAAGAAAACTTTGGTTTCCTGGATCATGGACTGCATTTCCTTCGCGAAGGACTCTTGGCGAGGGACGGGCTGCACCTCACGAAAACGGGGGGAAATGTACTCGGAAAAAGATTGCCCCAACTTATCAGGAAGGCTTTAAACTAAAATTGAGAGGGGTGTGTGACCAATCTTCAGAATCTCTAGAACCCACAACCAATTATAAATCCCAAGAAAACAAATCAAAGGACGAGGTGGGCAGGGACGAGAAAAAAAGAAAAACTCAAACAACATTCAGGAGATGCAGGAAACACACCCACGGACAGGCCTAAAAGCCTTAAATGCTTATACACAAACGCTCAAAGCTTGGGGAACAAACAGGCTGAACTAGAAGCAATAGTACACGAGGGAGGGTATGACATAGTTGGCATTACAGAAACCTGGTGAAACAAAACCCAATGAATGGAATGGACTGATGGATGGATACAAATTGTTCAGAAGAAACAGGTCTACAAAAAGAGTAGGGGGAGTTGCCCTATATGTAAGAGAACAATACATATCTACCGAAATGCACATGATCAAAGATAAAGTCTCTCCAGAATGCATATGGGTCAATATAAAAGAGGGGGGAAAACTGGCATCACCATAGGTGTATATTATAGTCCAGGGCTTTTCAACCAGTGGTACGGGTACCACCTGTGGTACATTGGCACCTGGCAAGTGGTACATGACCATCCTAGAAAAGTGGGAGCAGGGGAGGGGAATGAGCTGAACCGGTGGCAGCACCGCACAAGCCTGAACGAGAGACGGCTGGAGCTGCAGGGCTGTCAGGGCTCAGCGGAAGCGCCAGGATCAGTGCCAGGATCCAGCTGGAGCTCGGTGCTGATCCTGGCGCTTCTGCTCAGCCCTGAAGAAGTGCCGATCAGCTGGAATGTTGCAGCATCTCCAGGGTCTTGTGATTTACATTCAGATGCTTGGCAACTGATTCATATTTATGACGGTCACAGTGTCCCAGGGTCATGTGAAGTGACCAAAACCTGCTGCAACCGCCCAGCAGATGGGGGGAATAAAAACCAAACACCCCCCCACCCCACCCCCGCTGCCAATCCTCAACAGAAATGCTCACAACAATGGAAACCTCGGACAGGAGGAAGAGCGCGGCCGGGTGGGCAGGCAGGTGTCTTGCTCGGCTGTGGCTTGGGGGGGCACTTTTTTCAGTGCCGTTGTAACTTCGAACAGTCACTAAGCGAACTGTTGTAAGTCGAGGACTACCTGTACTTCATCACTTTTTTCCTTTTTTTGGTCATCGAGTTTTTGCTAGGCAACTGGTGGTACTCGGATACTGCCATATCCTAAAAGTGGTACAAGGGGTGAAAAGTTGGAAAAGCCCTGTTATAGACGACCCAACCAATCAGAAGAAATAGATTAACTCTTTGCCAACCAGTTAATAAATGTATGTAGGAAACATACCACAGTAGTAATGGGAGACTTCAACTATCCAGATATCAACAGGGTGATAAGCTCTGCAGCGAGTGGGAGATCTAACAGATTCCTAACCAACCTAGCTGACAACTTTGTCACTTACAAGGTGGAGGAAGGAACCAGATGTAAAGCCATACTGGACTTAATCCTTACTAATAGAGAAGAAGCGATAGAGGGAGTTGAAGTTACCGGAACCTTGGGTGAAAGTGACCACGTCATATTGAAATTTAATATAACGCAAACACTAGCAACAGAAAACAATCCAACCAGCGCCTTAAACTTCAAAAGAGCTGACTTTAACAAACTCAGAAAGAACCTAGGAAAGATCCCATGGATAAAAATCCTAAAGGGGAAAACAATCCAAGAAGCGTGGGAAACTCTGAAAAAATGCAATCATAAAAGCCCAGTCTAGCACAATACCACTGAAAAACAAAAACAAGAAATTCAAGAAGAAACTAGCATGGCTGCACAAAGATCTCTCTGACAAATTGAAAGACAAAAAGGACAAATACAAAAAAATGGAAAGAGGGTCACATAACTAAGGCCAATTATCAGCAGACAGCCAGAACACGCAAAGATGAAGTCAGGAAAGCAAAGGCTCAGAACGAACAAAGACTTGCAACAGAAATCAAGAATAATAATAAAAAGTTTCTTCCAATATATGAACAACAAGAAAAAGGACAATGAAACTGGAGGTCCACTAAAGAGAAAAGATGACAAGGAAATAACAGCCAACAGGGAGAAAGTAGAACTGCTTAATTCATACTTTGCATCAGTCTTCACACAAAAAGAAACCATAGCCCAACATACCAAAAAAAACCACTGCAAAAGACAAATTATAAATAAAAATTAAAATAAGCAGGAAAATGGTAAGAGAACACCTGTCTGACCTTGACAAATGTAAATCAGCAGGACCTGACAGATTACATCCCAGAGTTCTGAAGGAGCTGGCAGATGTTATCTCAGAAAAAAATTGCACCATATCTTTCAAAAATCCTGGAGCACTGGGGAAGTACCTGAGGATTGGAAAAGGGCTGATGTGGTTCCCATCTTCAAAAAAAGGGAAAAAAATGGACCCAGGAAACTACAGACCAATCAGTTTAACATCAATACCTGGGAAGATCCTGGAAAAGATAATTAAAAAACAGATCTGCAAACAACTAGAAGCAAACAAAGTTATAACTAGTAGCCAGCACGGGTTTGTCAAAAACAGATCATGCCAAACCAATCTCATCTCATTCTTTGATAAAGTGACTAAACTAGTAGACCAGCGAAACGCAGTGGACGTAGTATACTTAGACTTCAGTAAGGCATTTGATAAGGTAGACCACAACCTACTCCTTGGTAAGCTAGGAAAATAGACAACATCACCATCAGATGGATCTGTAGCTGGCTGGCAAACTGTACTCAGCGAGTAGTCCTCAACGGCACTACATCTATATGGAGAGGAGTAAGCAGTGGGGTACCACAAGGCTCCGTCCTAGGCCCATGACTCTTCAATATCTTCATCAATGACTTAGATAATTGAAGAGGAACTCATCAAATTTGCAGATGACACCAAACTGGCAGGAGTAGCCAACACCCCAAGACAAACTCAGGATCCAAAAAGATCTTGACAGACTTAAACAATGGGCCCTATCCAACAAAATGAGTTTCAATGTGGAGAAAAGCAGAGTCTTACATTTAGGCAGGAAAAATCAAAGGTACAAGTACAGATTGGGCGAGACCTGGCTTAAAAACAGCAACTGTGAGAGGGACCTTGGAGTCCTAGTGGACGATCGCTTGACCACGAGCCAGCCGTGTGCAGCAGCAGCCAAAAAAGCTAACACAATCCTGGGTTGTATAAACAGAGGCATAGAATCAAGATCACGCGAAGTATTAGTACTGCTTTATAAAACCCTAGTGAGGCCACACCTGGAGTATTGCAGCCAATTTTGATCACCATATCACAAAAAAGATGTTGAGAGTTTGGAAAAAATTCAGAGAAGAGCAACTAAGATGATCCAAGGCCTGGAGACCAAAACATATGAACGGCTGCAGGACTTGGGTTTGGCTAGTCTAAAGAAAAGAAGAAATAGGGGAGACAGGATAGCAGCGTTCCACTATTTGAGGGGCTGCCCCAAAGAAGAGGAGGGGGTCAAATTATTCTCCAAAGCACCAGAGGGAAGGATGAGAAACAATGGTTGGAAACTGACCAAAGAGAGAAGCAACCCGGAATTAAGGAGAAACTTCCTGACAGGGAGGACAATTAACCAGTGGAACAGCTTGCCACCAGAAATCGTGGCGCTCCATCACTGGAGATTTTTTAAGAAAAGGCTAGACAGTCACTTGTCTGAAATGATATAGGTTCTCCTGCTTAAGCAGGGGGCTGGACTAGAAGATCTCCAAGGTCCCTTCCAGCTCTATTCTATTCTGACGGCACAAAAATGTGGGATAAGGGGAGACTAATGGACTGCCCATTGCCAGATACCGGAATTTTAATCTTTGCTCTCTAGTTTTACTTTGAAATGCAGGCACACAGATCCTACCCTCTGCCAGTCATCCACAGATAATGTCCATTAATTTCCAAAATGCAGACTCCTGACTTTTAGACAGCTCTCATTCCTATGCATATATTTTTTTTTCTCTTCCATACTTTCCTATGAGGTCATCAAACAGGCTGGAAGGGAGAAACCTGAAATAAGGTCGCCAAAAGACTAGAAATGAATGCCAATTGGAGGTTATTTCCAAAAGAGGGGGGGGGGGAAAGAAAGCGTGCAAAAGGTTATAAATAGATAGCACTAGAAAGCACGAATTCAAGATACGTATTTGCTATCCATTTCTAAAATGTCCTTAACTTCCAAAAACGAGATGAAACAATAGGTTTCTTATATAGTCTCTAGATTTAATACATTTAAATATTGAATTAATCTTGCATTAATATTTTATACAGCTTATTCTGTCCTGGTTTTTTTTTTTTCAATTTATGTTCACTTGTAACATATGCAAGGGTTTTTTTTTAACCATACAAGATCTGATGTATTTTTTTTATATTGTAATAAAAAAAAGTAGATTGAGTTGAATTTTGTAAGGAAAGGAGCTTTAAGACAACACAAAGGCTATAGGGCGTGTATGTGTATATGTGTGTGTGTGTGTGTGTGTAACTTTTTTGTACATATGTTCTATTCTTCCAGAGAGATGTCACAAAACCTGTGAGCAGCTTAAGACAAAATCGGCTTAATCTCATGTTATTTCATAGCACCCCAAAGGCAAATAGCATTTTTTTTTTAAAAAAAAATACAAGCTATCTCCTGCTAGAAAAAAAAATAGATTATCTTTTTTTTTGATGCGGAGAACTGCAAAGCATCCATTCCTCCTCAGACATTTTTCCTCCTGATAAGATTAACAAGGCTACATCACACTGTGTGTTTCTTAAATAATACCCTTTCAGGATGTGGTGTTGCAATCACATAAAGCCAGTTTTGAGTCGCTCTGGAGAAAGAGGAAAGCATTTCCAAACATATTACAATCTCCCCCCCACACACACACACACACCACCCCAAATCAGACAGTCTGTAGCTCCTTTTCCCTCTGTCAAAAGCTTTTGCATACGATTTGACGGTCAAAAAAGGAGCCACAGACACCTTGATTTTTTTTCACCGATTCGTGAAAAGGAATGGAGCTCTTCCAAGGGACCTGACATCAATCCCCCCACACACACACATCGGGTGCCAAGGGCAGCGACAGCAAAGGAGAAAACCCAGTTTGGCACAAACAAGCCATTTGTAAAAGACGACAACAACCTGCTGTGGTCCTGGCTTGGTGGTCATTCCTCCAACATCCTTCCCAGCCCAAACTCTGCCAGGTGGACAAAGCCTGGGCTGGGTTGGCATTGCCAATGCCCACCTGTCCCCTCCCCCCCACTCAACCCCCCAAGGCCACCTAGATAAGATCACCTTTATTGTCATTTTTTTTACTGTGGACACTTGGCAGACATTGAAATTCTGTTGCCTGCCCTCAAAAGCGTACACACACATAACACACATATAGACACGCTATTATGCACACATATGTACACGCCTATACCCTTACCCATAAATAAATATCCATATTAATTCCCTGTGCAATTGATGCAACCTGCTGCGGTCCTGGCTTGGAGGACATTCCTCCCAACATCCTTCCCAGCCCAAGCTCTGCCAGGTGGACAAAGCCTGTGGGGTTGGTCTCCAGGCTGGGTTGGCATTGTCAATGCCCACCTGCCCCCTTCCCACTCAACCACACACACCCCGCCAAAGGCCACCTAGATAACCTTTATTGTCCTTTTTTTAACTGTGGGCACACTGGCACACCTCCAAAACGAAATTGTTGCCGGCTCTCCAAAGCGTACACACGTCCCTAACACACACATACAGACATGCTATATGCATACATACATACAGATCGATAAACAAATATCCATATTAATCCCTGTGCAATTGATGCAACCTGCTGCGGAGTCCTGGCTTGGAGGACATTCCTCCAACATCCTTCCCAGCCCAGGCTCTGCCAGGTGGACAAAGCCTGTGGGGTTGGTCTCCAGGCTGGGTTGCCATTGCCAATGCCCACCTGCCCCCTCCCCACTCAACCCACCCACCCACCCACCCCCCGGCCAAAGGCCACCAAGATAACCTTTATTGTCCTTTTTTTTACTGTGGCCACAACTGGCACACCTCCAAAACGAAATCGTTGCCGGCTCTCCAAAGCGTACACACGTCCCTAACACACACATACAGACATGCTATATGCATACATACGTACAGATCTATAAACAAATATCCATATTAATCCCTGTGCAATTGATGCAACCTGCTGCGGGGGGTCCTGGCTTGGAGGACCATTCCTGCAACATCCTTCCCAGGCTGGATTCTGCCAGGTGGGGCTGGTGCCCCCCCACCCCAGGCTGGGTTGCCCACCTGCCTGCTCTTGCCAAGACCCCCCCACACACACACACACACCCTACACCCACCCCCCCAAAGGTCACCTCTCTTTCCTTATGATGGATGTATTCTGTGTTAATTCTTATTTTGGGCCAGCTGGGGAGGGTCTCTCTCTCTCTCTCCCCCCCCCTTGCAAGGGGTGGGGGGTTTCCCCCCCCTCCCCGTGCCCACACCCACCTTGTCCCAGCTCAGCCACTGCCCCACCGCCCGGTCCAGCTGGGCGTCCCCGGTGCTGCAGCCGATCAGCAGGTTGGAGTTGACATCCCCCACCAGCAGGTCCCGGGGGTCGCCCATGGCTGGCTGGCTGGGTGGGTGGGGGTCTCCAGCAGGTAAAAAAAAGGGGGTGGGGGTGGTCAGGTCGACCCAGCTGCGGCGGCGCTCCCGCTCACTGCACGTTGACGCCCGTCGTTTGGACGCCCACCCTCCCCCCTCCCTCTCCTCCCTCCCTCCCTCCCTCCTTCCCCCGCCTCCCTCCCTCTCTTTTCCTCCCTCCAGTCACGTGACCGCCCCGCTCTTCCCCCCCTGGCGCCCCTCCCCCGGCCGGGCGGAGGGGCTCTCAGGAAGGGCGGGAGGAGGACGAGCAAGGGGGAGGGGCTTCCCTTTAAAAAAAAAAGGGCGGGGGAGAGGCCTCTCTCTCTCAAAATAAGTGGGGGAGGGGGCTGTCAATCTCTCCTCGGCCCACCCACCTCTGCTCTTTTCCTCAGAGGGATTGTTGGGGGCGGGGGGGTTGTGAGGGAAAGGGGGAGGCCTACAGAAGCGTTCCGGAAATATTTATGGAGATAGCCAAGACCCCCTCCTCATCGTAAAGGGACCCTTCCCCCACCCCACCACACACACACACACACACACACTCCACGACCACCGGCACCGCCGCGCCCCGTTCGCCCGGCAACTGCCGCTGAGGCGAAGGCGGCGCGCATGCGCGGTGCCGACAAGCGCCAGCGAGCGCCCAGAAGGCGGCTTATTAGTGGGACCGGTCGGTGGGTGGGCGGAGAAACCCGAAGGTGCCGCCGTAAAGCCGGGAGGTCCCGCCCACCCGCGCCTTCGCCCGCTCGACCCGCGGGGGCTGCTGGGAAATGTAGTCGGGGTGCGTTTTCTCCCAGCACATCTTTCTTTCTTTCTTTCTTTCTTTCTTTCTTTCTTTCTTTCTTTCTTTCTTTCTTTATGTTCTTCCTTCCTTCCTTTATGTTCTTCCTTCCTTCCTTCCTTCCTTTATGTTCTTTCTTTCTATTAAATTTTTATGCCTCCCATCTCCTCTAGAAGGTAACTGGGCGGATTACAAATTCTTTCTTTCTTTCTTTCTTTCTTTCTTTCTTTCTTTCTTTCTTTATGTTCTTTCTTTCTTTCTTTCTTTCTATTAAATTTTTATGCCTCCCATCTCCTCTAGAAGGTAACTGGACGGATTACAAGTTCTTTCTTTCTTTCTTTCTTTCTTTCTTTCTTTCTTTATGTTCTTTCTTTCTTTCTTTCTTTCTATTAAATTTTTATGCCTCCCATCTCCTCTAGAAGGTAACTGGACGGATTACAAGTTCTTTCTTTCTTTCTTTCTTTCTTTCTTCTTCCTTCCTTCCCTTTATTTTCTTTTTTTATATATATATAATTTTTTTATTATTTTCAAGTATAACAAAATATAAACATAAACTTGATGCATATAAATACAGAACATCAGTACACAAAAGAAAAGATACTTTACGGATGATCCCGGCTGCCCCCTCTCGGCTTCCCCCTCTTTCACCTACCACCTTCCTCCCACTAAACTCTCAACCACTCCACCTTCCTCCTTCCACTCCCTACTTCCCAACCTCTTTCTCAAGCACCAGCCGGAAGCAGTTTGGGGTAACAGCCAGGATTATCCTCATAAATATACTTCCAAAATAATTAATAAACACATCAAATCTTATATATTTTTATCCTTTTCCCCCCTCCCCCCCCGGACTTCCCAGCGCTAAACCCAGGAATAATTACAAAATAATTTTAATCTATCCAAAGCCATCCATTCATACAATGAACAAATATAAACTTACTATAACTCTAAAATACAATAATAAACTTATAAAAATTAAATAATTAATCAAAAGCAAGATGATAATTTCTCAATTCATATTTTTTCCGGATATAATCTATCCATCTTCTCCATATCAGGATAAATGTCTCTTGTGAGTGATCCTTCTGTCTCCAATCATCCATAGTTGGAAGTGTCTTTCTTTTCCAATTCTGAGCAATCAGTGTTCTTGCTGCTGTGATGCAATACAACATAAGATTCATTTCTTTTCGATCCAGATTCTCCATAATACCCAGCAAGAATAATTGCGGTGTAAACTTTATCTTTTTCCTAAAAATCTGTTGGATATTCCACCATATTTTAATCCAGAAGGCTTTAACATCCCTACAAGTCCACCAAATATGGTAATAAGTCGCATCCATATTATCACATCTCCAACATTTTGGCTGCAAGTTCGGATACATGCAAGATAATTTTTGAGGATCCAAATGCCATC
>NW_015386681.1:270063-316820 GCF_001527695.2 Protobothrops mucrosquamatus | reverse complement strand
GACTAAACCGGTCGTAAGTCGAGGACTACCCAACCGGTCGTAAGTCGAGGACTTTCCCTGCCCGGGAGCGCCGCACATGCGTGGTTCCGCCCCCTGCGCCGGCCGAGGCGTAGCTGGCAAGCGGCAGAGACAGAGCAGGCCGACCACCAGCTGGCCCAGCCCAAGGGAGGTAAGGCACCCGCCGGAAAAGGGGAAAAAAATGGCGGACAAAAAAAATGGCGGACAAAAAAAATGGCGGACAGCCTTGCTTGGCGACCCCCGTGAAATGGTCGATCGACCCCAAATGGGGTCCCGACCCACAGGTTGAGAACCACTGGTGTAAAGCTTCCACCTGTATCTCTTGAAAATCCAAATACCGACTCTGCATTCGGAGTCCATCGATCGCTAAAAAGCTTTGAAAGCTAAAAGCTTTAAAAGGCCCTCCTAACTCAGCTTTCTTTTATCTCAGGCATGCGATTGCAAAAAACATGTTTGATGCCGGCGATGGGAGTTGTAGATCAAGGCACCTGGAGGGGCGCCAGCTTAAAGCGCGCCTCTTTTTTTTCCGGACCTATCCGATGACTTGAGTGCATCCGAAGAGCAGCTGGCGAATTAAATGGGCACGAATTGCCCCTATAGCTGTATACTTATTTTCCAGGCTGGTTTTTTTGTCTCTTCATTGCTTATTTAACAGGGCCCGTCTGTGTTTCACCTGCCCGCTCAGGTGACACACGATCAGAGTCTTTTGCTGTTGTCCTGTCCTTCCGGCAGCAGCCTCTTTGTCGTGTTTTCCAGTGTAATTTTAAACCGATGTTGTAATCAAAGAACATCCGGATCTCCTTGCAACCAGAACACGAAACAGAAGAACAGCATAAGAGAATAGGAAGGGACCTTGGTGGTCTTTGTCTCAACCCCTTAAATATTGGCAAACTGTTATATCATGTCACCCCTGGTCCTTTTTTTCCACTAAACAAAATAACAAGAGTTAGAAGGGGCCTTGGAGGTCTTCTAGTCCAGCCCCCTGCTCAGGCAGGGGACCCTACACCATTTCAAACAAATGGCTGTCCAGTCTTCTTAAAATCCTCTAGTGATGGAGCACCCACAACTTCCATTCCATTGGTTAATTGTTCTGACTGTCAGAAAGTTTCTCCTTAGTTCCAGGTTGCTTCTCTCCTTGATTGGTTTCCATCCGTTGCTTCTTGTCCTGCCTTCTTCGGGTGATTTGAAGAATAGGTTGAAACCCCCCCCCTTCTTCTTTGGGGCAGCCAGAAGGGGTGCCATAGAAAATCCCACCAGATGTGAAGATGCCAAAGAGTAACTGCTAGTGAAGTTCATGGAGTGTGGTTCAACCATCAATTCGGATGTCTACTGTGAAACGTTAGGAAAACTCAGATGAGCCATCCATAACAAGCGTTGGGGCGAGCTGACTTTTGGTGTGGTGTCTGTTCATGACAATGCTCGCCCGCACACCGCTAGACGCACTCAAGGACTTTTGAAACAGTTCTGTTGTAATAATAATAATAATAATAATAATAATAATAATAATAATAATAATAATAATAATAATAATAATAATAATAATAATAATAATAATAATAATAATAATAATAATAATAATAATAATAATAATAATAATAATTGCAAAAGGCGGCCTTACTAGGAACTGCTTCCATCCTGCGACGATATCTGTAATACCATCAAACATCCACATCTGCCTATCCCAGGTCCTGGGAAAGGACTCGATAGGTAGACAAAATGCCAAATCCAGTCTGAACATCTGGCTGACTGTGCGATGATCCATAATAATAATAATAATAATAATAATAATAATAATAATAATAATAATAATAATAATAATAATAATAAAGTTGGGAGGGACCTTGGAGGTCATCTAGTCCAATCCCCTGCTCAGGCAAGAAACCCTATACCAGGGGTAGGCAACCTTGGCCCCTTCATGACTCATGGACTTCAACTCCCAGAATTCCTGAGCCAGCATGGGGGAAATTATGTCCCCTTCATGACTCGCGGACTTCAACTCCCAGAATTCCTCAGCCAGCATGGGGGAACTATGGCCCCTTCATGACTCGTGGACTTCAACTCCCAGAATCCCTGAGCCAGCATGGGGGAACTATGGCCCCTTCATGACTGTGGACTTCAACTCCCAGAATCCCTGAGCCAGCATGGGGGAACTATGGCCCCTTCATGACTGGTGGACTTCAACTCCCAGAATTCCTGTGCCAGCATGAGGGAAACTTTGGCCCCTTCATGACTCGTGGACTTCAACTCCCAGAATTCCTGAGCCAGCATGGGGGAACTATGGCCCCTTCATGACTCGTGGACTTCAACTCCCAGAATTCCTCAGCCAGCATGGCTCAGCTTGGAAACCTCTCCCTTTCCCCTCAGCATAGCTGGCCCAGGAATTCTGGGAGTTGAAGTCCACGAGTCATGAAGGGGCTAAGGTTGCCTACCCCTGGCCTATACCATTTCAGACAAATGGCTGTCCAGTCTCTTCTTAAAAACTTACAGTGATGGAGCACCCACAACTTCTGGAGGCAAGCAGTTCCACTGGTTAATTGTGCTAACTGTCAGGAAATTTCCCCTTAGTTCTAGGGATGTTTTTGATCACACACACACACACACACACACACACACACACACACACCATTGCCCAGATTTGGCACCGAGTGAGGACTACTAAGGAATTTCAAACCTTGCAAGACGTTATGACAAGCGCCTCAATTTTAATGGCGATTATGTGAAAAAGTCATGTCATGTTGCAGTTTTCCAACTTGCATAATAAAAGTTCTGTATCCGCGAGTGTCTGTCACTGATAACTAGTTTATTTCCAAATTGCCCTGGTATCTCTTTATTATCCATGCTATGCAAAGACAGTGTAATTCCATGTATTTAAACAGTTGTTTAAAAATTGAGGTGAATTCCTCTTTTGAACACTTTATAACACATTTGTTATATTTATATTTTTCATGCTTATTTATTTATTTATTAAATGCATATGTTCTGATGAGGCTGTTCTTTTTTCCCCTTATTTTTAATTGATATTTATTTATTTACTTACTTACTTACTTAAACGATTTCTATAGCCAGCCATATACAGTATATTACAGTTTAATATATTATATATTACATACATATTACACTCTATAGCCAGCCATATATATTACAGTTAAATATATTATATATTACATACATACTACACTCTATAGCCAGTCATACATATTACAGTTAAATATGTTATATATTACATACATATTACACTCTATAGCCAGCCCTATATATTACGATTAAAAGATATTTTAAAAAGAATAAAACCACTAAATGCTATGTCTTTTTGTCTTTCTTTTTTCCCATCATCATAGGTAAGCAATAAAAGGAACAAGGGTGGAATAACTGGTTGAATTGCCCCAGAAAAATCCTCTCCTTTTTCATATTTTGGCTGCACGAAAACTCATAAAGCATTTTTTTTCATTAAGAAAAAAAATTAAATGTGGAATGCAAGGTCTGATGTCAGCCACCCCTCCTCCTGGCTTAATACAGGGAGTTATCGTTATCAATAAATCAATTCTACTTGGCAATCTTTGAAGGCCATGTTGGTTTCCATCTTGGAGGCCTCTGCCTCTTGGTCCTTCCTTTATTACCTGTGTAATTATTACCTAGCAACTCTGCCCTGTGGTTTCCAGGGTGACCCACATCTGCCTTCAAAATGTGGTGGGACCAAAAGCTTCTGAGCCAATTGGCTGGACTCATCTGAAGAAGGGCAGATCTTCTGCTAGCAGAAAAGTAAGTGTTGGTTCCATTCTTTGTTTAATGAAGAGAAGGTGGCAGGACAGCAGTGTTCCAATATCTCAGGGGCTGCCCCAAAGAAGAGGGAGTCAAGCTATTCTCCAAGGCGCCTGAAGGGAGGACAAGAAGCAATGGATGGAAACTAATCAAGGAGAGAAGCAACCTAGAACTAAGGAGAAACTTCCTAACAGTGAGGACAATTAGCCAATGGAATGGAAGTTGCCTCCAGAAGTTGTGGGTACTCCCATCACTGGAGATTTTTAAGAAGAGACTGGATAGCCATTTGTCTGAAATGGTATAGGGTTTCCTGTTGAGCAGGGGGTTGGACTAGATGATCTCCAAGGTACCTTCCAGCCCTATGATTCTAAGATTCTATGAGATGTATAGGTAGGTAGGTAGGTAGGTAGGCAAGTAGGTAGGTGGGTAGATAGATAGATAGATAGATAGATAGATAGATAGATAGATAGATAGATAGATAGATAGATAGATAGATAGATAGATAGATAGATAGATAGATAGATAATATATACAGGGATTAGATAGATATATGGATGGATGGATGGATGGATGGATGGATGGATGGATGGATGGATGGATGGATGGAAGGAAGGATGGATGGATGGATGGATGGATGGATGGATGGATGGAGAGATGATGGGTAGGTGAGTACATAGGTAGATAGATGATAAATAGATAGATAGAAGATAGATAGATAGATAGATAGATAGATAGATAGATAGATAGATAGATGATAGATAGATAGATAGATAGATAGATAGATAAATAGATATATATAGAGAGAGACAGAGACAGAGAGAGACATAGATAGATAGATAGATAGATAGATAGATAGATGATAGATAGATAGATAGATAGATAGATAGATAGATAGATAGATAGATAGATAGATAGATAGATAGATGATAGACAGACAGACAGACAGACAGACAGACAGACAGACAGAGATATGGATGGACGGACATACCGTCCTTGATCCCACTGGTTGTGGATGATGGGAGTTGCAACCCAGCCCGCTCTGGGCAGAGCAGATAAGAGAAGCCTGGATCGACCTATTGGGGTGCTTCTCCAAAAGGTCTCTCAAACCCCCCCCCACACTCCCTCCCATCCTTGTCTCCATCGTAGAATGGATTTGTGCAGCTTCCTTGACGATGACGATGACCTCCTGAAGCGGATGGTCCCTTTCCGGTGGGAGGACTCGGACCTGTCCCTAAACAGCCTGGAGCTGGGCCAGGAGGACTCCCAAGAAGACATCCCGGGGGACAACGGCGGGCCTCTCCTCCGATGCCTGAAGAGGATCTACCGGAAAACCAAGAAGGAAAAAACAAGACGGAGGAAAGCTCTCAGCTCGGGTAACGGGGCGGGGCAGGATCGGAATCTGGGGTCCTCGCCGGTCAGCCCTCTCCTTCCTACCGGAATTAGGAATTACTGGTAGTCCTCGACTTAATGACACAATGGAGCCCGACATTTCCGTTGCTAAGCGAGACGGTCGTTAAGGGGGTTTTGCCCCTTTTTACGACCTTCCTTGCCATCATTGTTAAGTGAATCACTTCCGTTGTTAAGTTAGTCGCATGGTGATTAAATGAATCCGGCTCCTCCCGTTGTCTTTGCTCATCAGGAGGTCCCAAAAGGGGATCACGTGACCCTGGGTCATAAGTACGAGTCAGTTGCCAAGTGTCCAGATTTTGATCATGTGACCACGGGGAGGCGGCAACGGTCGTAAGTGCGAAAAATGGTCCTAAGTCACTTTTTTTCAGGGCTGTTTAACTTTGAAGGGTCACTAAACGAAAAGTCGTGAGACGAGGACTACCTCTAGTCCAGGGCTTTTCAACCTTTTCACCCATTATACCACTTTTAGGATATGGCAACATCCGAGGACTACCAGTTGCCTAGCAAGATGTCCAAAACTTGATGACCCCCCCCAAAAAAGGAAAAAAGTGATAAAGTACAGGTAGTCCTCGACTTTCAACAGTTGGCTTAGTGACTGTTTGAAGTTACAATGGCACTGAAAAAAGTGCCCCCCAAGCCACAGCCGAGCAAGACACCTGCCTGCCCGCCCGGCGGCGCTCTTCCTCCTGTCCGAGGTTTTCATTGTTGTGAGCATTTCTGTTGAGGATTGGGAGCGGGGGTGGGGTGGGGGGGTGTTTGGTTTTTATTCCCCCTCCCCATCTGCTGGGTGGTTGCAGCAGGTTTTGGTCCCTTCACATGACCCTGGGACACTGTGACCATCATAAATATGAATCGGTTGCCAAGCATCTGAATGTAAATCACAAGACCCTGGAGAGGCTGCAACATTCCAGCTGATCGGTGCTTCTTCAGGGCTCAGCAGAAGTGCCAGGATCAGCGCCGAGCTCCGGCTGGATCCTGGGGCTGATCCTGGGGCTTCCGCTGAGCCCTGACAGCCCCAAAGAAGCGCCGATCAGCTGGAAAGGGGCACTGATCCTGGCGCTTCCGCTGAGCCCTGACAGCCCTGCAGCTCCAGCCGTCTCTCGCTCCGGTTTGTGCGGTGCTGCCACCGGTTCAGCTCATTCCCCTCCCCCGCTACCCCTTTTCTAGGATGGTCGCATATCACCTGCCAGGTGCCAATGTACCACAGGTGGTACCCCTACCACTGGTTGAAAAGCCCTGCTCTAGACTTACCGAGGAGACGCTTCCCCACAATATGTCCTGATTAATAAAACATTGCGGGGAGCCTTGATTATTATTATTATTATTTGTCTCCTGCGTTTTGATTCCACAAAGGTCTCCACCATCTTTGCATGGAGTTGGTGGCATCCCGTTCCTCGTGACAGGGCTGGCCCAAGACTTGAAATGTCCCTTGTCTCGTTTCTTCAGCTGCTGGTGCATCTCAAGGAGCTTGGAGAAGACCTCCAAGTCTACAGTTCTCACCCCAGAGCTTCTGGAATTTCCCTCTGGGACATCCCCTGGTTCTCCGGGCGAGGGGGCCGTTCCCACCCATTGGAGGAAGGAATTAATGCCATTCGTTCTCTCCTCCACTCCATTTGTCGCTGTAGGGTTGGTCCCTGACCTCTCGGCCATGGCCACGATTTGGGAAGAAACCGATGACCCTCAATCTGCGCAGGAACCTGAGCTCTTGCTGGCCTCGTGGAGGAGCAGCATGGAGTATTTCCACAGCAAAAAAGAGGTATGGAGGATCTTCACCTTTTTTAGAACATAGAATAATAGAGTTGGAAGGGACGTTGGAGATCGCCTAGTCCAGGGGTAGGCAACCTCGGCTCTTTTATGACTCGTGGACTTCAACTCCCAGAATTCCTGAGCCAGCATGGGGGAACTAAGGCCCCTTCATGACTTGTGGACTTCAACTCCCAGAATTCCTGAGCCAGCATGGGGGAACTATGGCCCCTTCATGACTTGTGGACTTCAACTCCCAGAATTCCTGAGCCAGCATGGGGGAAATTTTGGTCTCTTCATGACTCGGGGACTTCAACTCCCAGAATTCCTGAGCCAGCATGGGGGAAACTTTGTCACCTTCATGACTCGGGGACTTCAACTCCCAGAATTCCTAAGCTAGCATGGGGGAAACTTTGTCACCATGACTCGGGGACTTCAACTCCCAGAATTCCTAAGCTAGCATGGGGGAACTATGGCCCCTTCATGACTCGGGGACTTCAACTCCCAGAATTCCTGAGCCAGCATGGGGGAACTATGGCCCCTTCATGACTCGTGGACTTCAACTCCCAGAATTCCTGAGCCAGCATGGCTCAGCTTGGAAACCTCTCCCTTTCCCCTCAGCATGGCTGGCTCAGGAATTCTGGGAGTTGAAGTCCACGAGTCATAAAAGAGCCATTTGTCTGGAATGGTAGAGGGTTTCTTGCTTGAGCAAGGGGGGTGGACTAGATGACCTCCAAGGTCCCTTCCAACTCTTGTTATTCTGTTCTTTTCTATTACCATCATCATCGTTGTCGTCATCACCACCACTATTATTATAATTCTTCTTGGGCCTGCATTTTCTATTATATGAGTTTTCCCCCCCAAAGAATGCTCAATGGACAGAAAGATACGTATCGCTCGCCTAAGCCCTCCCCCCAAAAAAGGTATTTTTCTTCTTTTAACTTGCTCTTTTTTCTCTTTCTTTCCCCCCCCTCTCCCTCCCCTCTACTCCCAAACCCCTTCCAGGATGACGTGATGAAGAAAAGTTTCTTTAAATTCTTATCCGTTCTCAGCAAGACGATTAACTGGAAGAACATGACTGAATTCTTTCTAGACAATTTCACCTCGGATGTCGTGGGAGCCATAACTGTACGTCTTGGGTCTTTACACCCTTCTTCCGGGGCTGTCCGCAGGGCGTGGTCAAAAAAGTCAAGATGGTCCCCACGGGAGCGCAGGAAGAGCAACACACACACAGCAAAGACAAAGAGTTTAGATCCCACAGGGGGTTGGACTAGAAGACCTCCAAGGTCCCTTCCAACTGCTATTCTATTCTATTCTATTCTATTCTATTCTCTATTCTGTTCTATTCTATTCTATTCTATTCTATTCTATTCTATATTCTATATTCTATTCCAGTGGTGGCGAACCTATGGCATGGGTGCCAGAGGCGGCACTCAGAGCCCTCTCTGTGGGCACGCGCGCCATCGCCCCAGTCCTGGGCCTTCAGCTGGGTTTTATAAAACCTTTTCGCTTTAGGCCTCCGCTGCCGTGTGCAAAAAAAAAAGGTTCAATCAATCAGTCAATTTCAACTTCTCGTGGGAAAAAAAAAGATCTTGCAAAGTTGGAATTGATTGATTGAACTTTTTAGTCCCACCCAGTCTGCCGTGACCACCGCAACCACGCCCACCCCATGGGCCACGCCCACCCGGCACTCGATGATGCACAAGTGGGTTTTGGGTTGCAGTTTGGGCACTCAGTCTCTAAAAGGTTCGCCATCACTGTTCTATTCTATTCTGTAATTCTATTCTATTCTATTCTATTCTATTCTATTCTATTCTCTATTTGCTATTCTATTCTATTCTCTATTCTATTCTCTGTTCTATTCTATTCTATTCTATATTCTATATTCTATTCTATTCTCTATTCTATTCTCTGTTCTATTCTATTCTATATTCTATTCTATTCTATTCTATTCTATATTCTATTCTATTCTCTATTTGCTATTCTATTCTATTCTCTATTCTGTTCTATTCTATTCTATTCTATTCTATATTCTATTCTATTCTATTCTATATTCTATATTCTATATTCTATTCTATTCTATTCTATATTCTATTCTATTTTATTCTGTTCTGTAATTCTATTCTATTCTATTCTATTCTCTATTTGCTATTCTATTCTATTCTCTATTCTGTTCTATTCTATTCTATTCTATATTCTATATTCTATAATTCTATATTCTATAATTCTATATTCTATATTCTATATTCTATATTCTATATTCTATATTCTATATTCTATTCTATTCTATTCTATTCTATTCTGTATTTCTATTCTATTCTGTATCATGTTGGGTGGGAGAATCGTGAAAGGGGGAACTCCTCATATAGACCTTTCCCATGGGTCAGAAGTGGCTGGCTCAGGAATTCTGGGAGTTGAAGTCCGCCCATCTTCAAGTTGCCAAAATTGAGAAAAACTGCTCTAGATACTTGCCTTGGTGGACTCACCAGGACCCAGTGCTGGGTGGATTGGACCTGTTTCAAAATTATCTGCTCAACGTTGTATCTTCAACTCTTAGCAGAACCCTCACGGGTCTTCAACCTTGGCAATTTTAAGACTTGTGGACTTCAACTCCCAGAATTTTGGGAGTTGAAGTCCACAAGTCGTAAAGTTGCCAAGGTTGAGGACCCCTGCCCTAACTAACCCAAACTAGCAGAACCCAAAATTATCTGCTCAACCTTGTACCCTCAACTCTTAGCATAATCCTAACTAGCAGAACCCAAAGGATGTGGGGTCTTCAACCTTTCAAAGTTCTCCTTAGCAGAGCTGAGATCGTCTGACAGGGGACGCGTCTTTCTCGTTGACAGGAGATGGTGAAACAAGAACTTCCAGAACCCAACATTATCTGCCTCCAAGCAATGAACACCGTCACTGACTTCAGGTAAATTTGCTTCTCCCTCGATCTCGTAGATGACTTCACGGTGGTCCAGAGTGCCTCTGAACTTCTCGTTTACCTTCATAAAAAAAGTCTACTTGGGTGTCCAGGAAAGTAGATGGCCCAAAGGGTGAAAACAGTTGCCATAATAGATGTTCTGTCTCCATTGATTTACTGTGGGGAGGCAGTTTGGTCTAGTGGTTAAGGTGCTGCCCTACAAACCAGGAGATGGTGAGTTCTAGTCCCACCTTAGGCATAAAAGCCAGTAGGGTGACCTTGGGCTAATTGTCAGGAGACGGTGAATTATAGTCCTGCCTTAAACATGAAAGCTGGGTGACTTTGGGCCAATCACTAGGAGATGGTGAGTTCTAGTTTTGCCTTAGGCATGAAAGCTGGCTGGGGGACTCAGGACCAATCACCAGGAGATGGTGAGTTCTAGTTTTGCCTTAGGCATGAAAGAAACCTGGGTGTAGATTAAGATATTTTGTGGAGTTAGAGATATTAGTATTTGCTTACTTTCATATGAATATTATCCTGGGATTAGGTTTGGGAAGTCTGGGGGGTGGGGTGGGGGGTTTTTACTTGTTATTGTGTTATTGTTATTGTGTTTACTTATGTTATGATTGTTTTTTATGATGGGAAAAAAAAAATTTCTTTGGAAAAAAAAAAGAAACCTGGGTGACTTTGGGCCAATCGCTAGGAGACAGTGAGTTCTAGTCCTGCCTTAGGCAAGAAAGAAGCCTGGGTGACTTTGGGCCAATCACCAGGAGATGGTGAGTTCTAGTTTTGCCTTAGGCATGGAAGCCAGCTGGGTGACCTTGGACCAGTGTGTCTGTTACAGCTCATGAAGGGGCCAAGTTTGCCTACCCCTGTCCTAAGTCAATGCAAAGGGAATTAAGGATGGTACCTCCCAGTTGCTGTAACATTCATCTTGTCCTGCTAAATGAATAATAATAATAATAATAATAATAATAATAATAATAATAATAATAATAATAATAATAATAATAATAAAGTTGGAAGGGACCTTGGAGGTCATCTAGTCCAACCCCCTGCTCAGGCAGGAAACCCTATACCATTTCGGACAAATGGCTGTCCAGTCTCTTCTTAAAAACTTCCAGTGTTGGAGCATTCACCATTTCTGGAGGCAGGGAGTTCCACTGATTAAATTGTCCTCACTGTCAGGAAGTTTCTCCTTAGTTCCAGGTTGCTTCTCTCCTTGATGAGTTTCCATCCGTTGCTTCTTATCCTGCCTTCAGGTGCTTTGGAGAATAGCTTGACTCCCTCTTCTTTGGGGCAGCCCCTGAGATACTGGAAGGCTGCTATCCTGTCCCCCCTCGTCCTTCTCTTCGTTAGAGAGCTTCTGAGTCATAAATGGCTTTGGGGATAATTTAAGAATCCTTTCTGGAAACAGGATGTGGGTTCAAACAAGGACAAACGTGTTTGTTCTCCTGGTTATCATTAAGTAATTCCCTAAGCAACAACTGTGTCATGGGAAAAACTGGAAAGATGCTGTTAAACAGTTAACAAAATATTTTAATTTCTGCTCCGGGTTTATTTCTTTGGCCTAGAAGCCAGAAAGAGAATATCAACCTTGTTACAAAGGACCACAGTCCTGGTTAGTTGCCACTTTCTCCCAGTTTGGAACAGGGCTTTCCAATTTTAAGACTTGTGGACTTCAACTCCCAGAATTCTTCAGCCAGCATGGACACCACGGCTGGCTGAGGAATTCTGGGAGTTGAAGTCCACAAGTCTTAAAGTTGCCACGTTTGGAGAGTCCTGTGTAAGATCCTCACAGACTTAATCTGGTTTTGGCTAACTGTCATGGGAACCCAACTGTCACCTTGGCAAATGATCCCTTCAAAGGTGGGCTGATCCCAGCCCTTGTGATTCTTTCCCTCAAACCATGGCTTAGCAAGATGGGCAAACTCGGTCACCGTCTCCTTCTCAGAATGGGGACATGCAGATAGTCCATGGATGTATAAGTTACTGATTACCACTGGGCCATGATTGGTGTCTTCTGTTCACACCATGTCATGCTGGCTTGGGAAGTTCTGGACATCAGAAGTCCACCATCTTAAAAGTTGCCTAGTTTGAAGAACACCTAAACCAGGGTTAGGCAACCTTGGCTCTTTTATGACTCGTAGACTTCAACTCCCAGAATTCCTGAGCCAGCCATGCTGAGGGGAAAGGGAGAGGTTTCCAAGCTGAGCCAGGCTGGCTCAGCAATTCTGGGTGTTGAAGTCCACGAGTCATGAAAGGGCCATAGTTCCCCCATGCTGGCTCAGGAATTCTGGGAGTTGGAGTCCACGAGTCATAAAGGGGCCAAAGTTCCCCCATGCTGGCTCAGGAATTCTGGGAGTTGAAGTCCACTAGTCATGAAGGGGCCATTGTTCCCCAATGCTGGCTCAGGAATTCTGGGAGTTGAAGTCCACGAGTCATAAAGGGGCCAAAGTTCCCCCATGCTGGCTCAGGAATTCTGGGAGTTGAAGTCCACTAGTCATGAAGGGGCCATAGTTCCCCCATGCTGGCTCAGGAATTCTGGGAGTTGAAGTCCACCAGTCATGAAGGGACCATAGTTCCCCCAAGCTGGCTGAGGAATTCTGGGAGTTGAAGTCCACCAGTCATAAAGAAGCCATAGTTCCCCCATGCTGGCTGAGGAATTCTGGGAGTTGAAGTCCATGAGTCATAAAAGAGCCAAGGTTGCCTACTCCTGACCTAAATTATCCAAATAACATCGTCTCCATTCCTAGATCCAGGTTCTGAAGAGACCACTTCAGAGCCTAAAAAACTCACCCTGGAGCTTTTGTGGGGTTTTGAGAATCTTCCTCCTTCAGCAGGAGTAACCAAAAGAGGCCATTTTTCATTCCAGCTTCTTCTAACTTGGCCAACAAGGTCAACGTGATGAACTCTGGGGTGCGTTTTCCATTGACTCCGTCGGATTGTCCTACTGTGTCCCAAAACAATCACGATTTCTTTTCATTTCCTTCAGCAAGAAGCACATCATGAAAACCATGGGGTCCTACAAGAAAGGTCTTCTCCTCCGGACTTTCTTCAAGAGTGTCTTCTCGTTGTCCCCTGTGAAGGCAGGACAGGAGGAAGAAGGAGTGGACTCTTCTACTATTCAGTACACAAAGGTGCCCTGGGTTTTCCTTTCCAGATCCAGGACTTGATCACTTGCTTACTATCACGCATGGATGTCTTCTTCTCTCTCTGCTTTGCTTCTAGCAGCAGCTTCGGTGCAAATGTATGTGTTGATAGCTACTCTGTTCAAGGTTCACCTCTAGCACAATGAACTACAAAGCCAATCCTTCCTCAGCCACAGATTAACAAAACAACCAGTCCAGGACACGAGACTTAGCAGTTCCATGGTGTTCACCGAATCAGAGAATTGTAGAGTTGAGAGGGACCACAAAGATCCACCAGGATAATCCATTTAATCCAGGGTTGGGTGATTTTGGCCCCTTTATCTCCTGTGGACGTCAACTCCCAGAATTCCTGAGCCATGCTGGCTCAGGAATTCTGGGAGTTGAAGTCTATAGGAGATAAAGGGGCCATAGTCGCCCATCCCGATGTACTCCAATGTTTCCCAAACACGGCCTCTTTAAGACGTGTGGACTTCAACTCCCAGAATTCCACAGCCAGCGTTGAAGTCCGCATATCTTCAAGTGGAGAAGGTTGAAAAACTGCACTAAATTTTGTTTTGAGGAGAGCTATCTGGGTTTTGAAGGATCTGGAAACTAGGCCCAATGAGGGGGAGTTACAAGATCAGGAACAAAACATGTTTAGTTTACACATAAGAAGATGGAGATTTGAGATGTTATTGTTAATTGTGAAGTCGTGTCCGACCCATCGTAACCCCATGGACAACGTTCCTCCAGGCCTTCCTGTCCTCCACCATCTTCTGGAGTCCCTTGAAGCTCAGGCCTCCTGCTTCAGGGACTCCATCCAGCCACCTCCTTCTCTGTCATTGTCCCCTTCTTCTCTTGCCCTCCATCTTTCCCAGCATTAGGCTCTTCTCCAGGGAGTCCTTCCTTCTCATTAGGTGGCCAAAGTACTTGAGTTTCAACTTCAGGATCTGACCTTCTAAAGAGCAGTCGGGGTTGATCTCCTCCAGGACTGACCGGTTGGATCGCCTTGCAGTCCAGGGGACTCGCAGGAGTCTTCTCCAGCACCAGAGTTCAAAGGCCTCCATTCTTTGGCGCTCAGCCTTTCTTATGGTCCAACTTTCACAGCCATACATTGCAACTGGGAAAACCATGGCCTTGACTCTACACACTTTTGTTGGCAGGGTGATGTCTCTGCTTTTTAGTATGCTGTCTAGATTTGCCATAGCTTTCCTCCCCAGGAGCAAGCGTCTTTTGATTTCTTGGCTGCAGTCCCCATCTGCAGTGATCTTGGAGCCCAGGAAGATAAAATCTGTCACTACCTCCATTTCTTCCCCATCTATTTGCCAGGAATTGAGAGGGCCGGATGCCATGACCTTGGTTTTCTTAATGCTGAGTTTCAAGCCAACTTTTGCACTCTCCTTCTTCACCCGCATCAAGAGTCTCTTTAGTTCCTCTTCACTTTCTGCCATTAGAGTGGTATCATCTGCATATCTTAGGTTGTTGATATTTCTCCCTGCAATCTTAATTCCAACTTTTGATATTACTGGTCTTCAAATATCCTTATGAGCAAGCTTGGGTGTTTGTCGTTGAAACCAAGAACCGGAAAGGTTTGGTGGGTTGAAAATAAAATAGTGGAGATACTAGCCAAATCTCAGCAGGAATTTTGGGTGGGACTTGTTGAGCAATCAAACAGCCCACATAAAAGGGAGGGCAGATGTCCTGGCTGGAGGTTCTCAGTTGGGGACTGGATAATCACTGATCAAAGATGGTTTGCACAGAGGTTGGGTTAGAGGACCTCTAAGGTCCCTTCCAACACAGACAAGTTAACCTTTTTTGATTACCTGGGTTGATACTTTGAGTTGGTTGTTAAGATCAAGAGCGTGATCAAAACCATCAAGCTACGATGGCTGGGGAATTCTGGGGGTTGAAGTCCACCTGTCTTAAAAAAGCTAAAAATAGCTGAAGTAGACACACACTAGCACAGGGGTCTTCATGCTGGCTGAGGCATTCTGGGAGTTGAAGTCCACAAGTCATAAAAGGGCCAAGTTTGAAGACCCCTCCACTAGCGGGCTGTTTTCTCCTAAGATAGGGGTTGGCAACCTTGGCTCTTTTATGACTTGTGGACTTTGATACCCAGAATTCCTGAACCAGCCACTCTGACTCAGGAATTCTGGGAGTTGAAGTCCACAAGTCATAAAAGAGCCAAGGTGGCCTAAACCTGTCCTAGGAGATCTTTGACACCATCTTTGCTTCGTGACGGTTAGCTTGATTAGAATTGGACTTCTTCTGCAAGTTAAGCCAACGTCCTTCATTAAACCAGGGATAGAAATTTGGTCTTGGGGAAGGGAGAGAAGTGCACATGGGGTGGAAAGGTCCCATCAGGCTTGTGGGTAGAGTTGGGTTGAGAAGTTTGGGACACTTCATTTATTCGGTTTTTTTCATTGGGTAGGGTTGATGTAGAAGACCTCTAAGGTCCTTTCAACCCTATGATTCAACATACAAAGTCTACGCTGGGGATTCTGGGAGTTGAAGTCCATAATAATAATAAAGTTGGAAGGGACCTTGGAGGTCATCTAGTCCAACCCCCTGCTTAGGCAGGAAACCCTATACCATTTCGGACAAATGGCTGTCCAGACTCTTCTTAAAAACTTCCAGTGTTGGAGCATTCACCGCTTCAGGAGGCAGGTAGTTCCCCTGGTTAATTGTTCTAACTGTCAGGGAGTTTCTCCTTAGTTCCAGGTTGCTTCTCTCCTTGGTTAGTTTCCATCCGTTGCTTCTTGTCCTGCCCTCAGGTGCTTTGGAGAACAGCTTGACTCCATCTTCTTTGGGGCAGCCCCTTAGATACTGGAAGGTTGCTATCATGTCCCCCCTCGTCCTTCTCTTCGTTAAACGAGACAGACCCAATTCCAGCAACCGTTCCTTATATGCTTTAGCCTCCAGTCCCTTAATCAACTTTGTTGCTCTTCTCTGCACTCTTTCTAGAGTCTCAACATCTTTTTTACATCGTGGTGACCAAAACTGGATGCAGGATTCCAAGTGTGGCCTTACCAAGGCCTTGTAAAGTGGTATTAAGACTTCACGTGATCCTGATTCTCTCCCTCTGTTAATGCAGCCTAGCACTGTGTTGGCTTTTGTGGCAGCTGCAGCACACAGCTGGCTCATATCTAAGTGATTGCCCATACATCTTAAAGTTGTTAACATTGAGGAACACTGCCCTACAACATCTGGAGATGATGGTGCCCCTCCCAGGCTTCTTGAATTGTTTGCAGAAGACACCATTGGCCACAAACCTTCAGGGCTGACCAGTTGGTGGACATTTGATAAAGAATTCAGTGGTCTCTCTCTCTCTCTCTGGACTGCTCATAGCTTCCAAACTCTTTATGGCCTCTGTCCTGAAACTTGCTATTTGTATCTCCTAGAATCTCTTCATTGGGACCTACCAAGCCTTCAGTGAAATGCTCCAGCAATTAATGGTGGAGAATCCAATTCCTTCAGAACTGGAAAGGATCTTGCAAGTAAGATTACATTTGGGAGGAAAATCTTATTATTGGTTCCTCACACATATCTCAATGAAGAGTCCCTGATCCAGGCCAAAAGTCTCTAAAAGGTGAAGTCATGGGAACTGAACCAAAATAATAATAATAATAATAATAATAATAATAATAATAATAATAATAATTATTATTATTATTATTATTATTATTATTATTATTATTATTATTATTATTAATAGTAGTAGTAGTAGTAATAGTAATATTAATAGTAATAGTAATAGTAATAGTAATAGTAATAGTAATAGTAATAGTAATAATAAAGTTGGAGGTCAGCTTTTTCTTTTCCTACATTCACTCTGTTTTTTGTTTTACTTCTATACAATCAATACACAAAATACAGAATTATGGAATTGCGTGCAGAGTTTTGATGGCCCCGTCATGCCCCCCTTCAATGGCAGCTTTCTGGCTGCCATCTTGACTTTTTTGACCACATGCTGCAGAAGCATACCCTGGCTGCTTTTGTATCCCAGGGATTGTTTTTTGCTTCTTTTCCACGGGCACTACCTGTCTGGTTTGATCTTCAGTATGTCAACATCCAGCTCAGGAATCCAAATCAATCACCAGGATCATTTCGGTTCCGAAATTCTGACTGTTTATTGAACACATGGCACAGTATCGTCGAAGCAAAATTCACTCTGAGGTTCCCAGACACCAGATCAAAGAATGAAACAATTGCCTCTTCGCCCAGGTCCCTGCCCTCTCATTTAATCTCTGTAAACAATTTCCCTTTGTTATGGGAACAGTCTGCTTTTCTTCCACACTTGCTTCAGTGTCCTTGGAAGTGAGTCAGGCTCTCACAGTATTCAGCAGAATCAACAAAGTTTCATTTCTCCAGCTAAACATTTTTAAAGCAACATCTCCCCACGCGCACACACACAACTCTAATGGCAAGACTAAAAGAAGAGACACGTAGCTGCCAAAGTTCTTGACACAAGGACCGCTAAGAGTGCCCAAATAAGCTGGGACACCCCCTCTAAAGTTCTGTTTTTTCTTCCTCTTCCCTTTCCTTTACTCCCACGTAGCTCATGGTTCCTTGGCTGCAGGCCCCGGAGGCTGACCTGCGCGAGAGGGCCATCTGGAGCAGCGCCTCGCTCCTCAACTTTGTCGCCAACAAATTGCAGCTGGAGGTGAGTCACCATGAATTTTGTAAATTTATTGATTACTCTTTTGTAATTTATTTCATGCCTTTATTATTCTTGGTTTATTGTTGCATTATACTATCGTTTAGGGCGGTGTCGCTCAACCTGGCAACTTTGAAGAGTTGCCGGGTGGACTTCAGCTCCCAGAATTCCCCACCATGGCAGTTGCTAAGGTTTCTGGGAAATGGAGTCCACATACTTCCAAGTGGCCCAACTGGAGAATTCTGAGAGTTCAAAAACCTGCAAAGATTTGGACCTATTTTGAATCCGCTACATTTTGCCCCAAACACACGGCTGGGTAGAAATGATAGATCCCAGTTCATATAGAATAGCAGAGCTGGAAGGGAACTTGGAGGTCTTCTAGTCCAATCCCCTGTTCAGGCAGAAAACCTTATACCATTCCGGACAAATGGCTGTCCAGTCTCTTCTTAAAAACTTCCAGTGTTGGAGCATTCACAGCTTCTGGAGGCAGGTAGTTCCACTGGTTAATTGTTCTAGCTGTCAGGAAGTTTCTCCTTAGTTCCAGATTGCTTCTCTCCTTGATGAGTTTCCATCCGTTGCTTCTTGTCCTGCCTTTTGGTGCTTTGGAGGATAGCTTGACTCCCTCTTCTTTGGGGCAGCCCCTGAGATACTGGAACGCTGCTATCATGTCACCCCTGGTCCTCCTTTTCATTGAAATAGACATAACCAATTCCTGCAACTGTTCTTCAAATGTTTGGGGCTCCAGCCCTTTAATCAGAATAGGGAATGCCAGAACTGGAAGGGACCTTGGAGGTCATCTAGTCCAACCCCCTGCTCAGGCAGGAAACCCTATACCATTTCGGACAAATGGCTGTCCAGTCTCTTCTTAAAAACTTCCAGTGTTGGAGCATTCACTGCTTCTGGAGGCAGGTGGTTCCACTGGTTAATTGTTCTAACTGTCTGGAAGTTTCTCCTTCGTTCCAGGTTGCTTCTCTCCTTGATGAGTTTCCATCCGTTGCTTCTTGTCCTGCCTTCAGGCGCTTTGGAGAATAGCTTGACTGCCTCTTCTTTGGGGCAGCCCCTGAGATACTGGAAGGCTGCTATCATGTCCCCCCTCGTCCTTCTCTTCATTAAACTAGACATACCCAATTCCAGCAACCTTTCATTATATGTTTTAGCCTCCAGTCCTTTAATCAGAGTAGGGAATGCCAGAGCTGGAAGGGAACTTGGAGGTCATCTAGTGCAACCCCCCCTTCTTCTTTGTGGCAGCCTCTCAATGCCACGTTCAGTACGGTGCAAAACCAGAGATGGCCCCTCTTTGCTTCTAACCCTCTGGTCATTTCTTTCCTCTTAGACCAAGTCCAAGTTCTCCCACCTCGGTCATCTGGTAGCCATTTTGGGAATCTGCTGCGGTGACCCGATCAAATCGATCTGTTCGAAAGCTGCCAAGAGCATCCATCTTCTCCTTTCCATCGTGCTGGGGCAAAAAAGTAAGAGGGTTAAGCGGGAATGGATGTCCACCAAATCCCCCAGGTTGCAGGGGCTCCTAGAGGTCATCAGATCCAGCCTCCCAGCTCGGTCCAGCTTAAATCCCAAACGGATCTGGCCTCTCATCAGTACTAGCCAGTTGACCGTGGGGACGCTGCAACGGGCGTAAACGTGAAAAACGGTCATTGTTTTTAGTGCCGGCGTAATTCCAAATAGCCACTGTTGTAAGTCGAGGACTAACTGGGCTGATCCTTTTGTGGGCTCCTGGCGGGGGTCTCTGCCGGCCTCTCAAGCTAGCTTGCGAAAACCCCAGGGAATGGGCGAAGGGTGTTGTGTGAAGTCAGCCCGCTCATTGGGAAAGTCCGAGAGTAACGCTGGATTCCGCTCTGTGCGCCAGTTGCAAAGTTAGACCAGAAGAACGTCCACACCGAAGTCATCAAGTGGAAGCACCAGGAATTCCTGGAGACCTGGAATCCGATGGTTTTTCTCAAGAATCCTTCCAGAGTGGCTGAGGTAAATGGGATGGATGAAGGCCCACGTTGGGAAGGGGAAGGGCAAGGAAGAGGAAGGAAGGGAAAGAAAGGGAAGGGGAAGGGAAAGGAAAGGAAAGGAAAGGGAAGGGAAGGGGAAGGAAGGGGAAGGGAAGGGAAGGGAAGGGGAAGGAAGGGAAGGGGAAGGAAGGGGAAGGGAAGGGAAGGGGAAGGAAGGGAAGGGAAGGGAAGGGAGGGGNAGGGAAGAGAAAGGAAAGGAAAGGAAAGGAAAGGAAAGGAAAGGAAGAGAGAAGGGAGGTGAAAGGAAAGGAAAGGAAAGGAAAGGAAAGGAAGAGAGAAGGGAAGGGAAGGGAAGGAAGAGAGAAGGGAAGGGAAGGGAAGGGAAGGAAGAGAGAAGGGAAGGGAAGGGAAGAGAAAGGAAAGGAAAGGAAAGGAAGAGAAAAGGGAGGTGAAAGGAAAGGAAAGGAAAGGAAAGGAAAGGAAAGGAAAGGAAAGGAAAGGAAGAGAGAAGGGAAGGGAAGGGAAGACAAAGGAAAGGAAAGGAAAGGAAAGGAAGAGAGAAGGGAGGTGAAGGGAAGGGAAGGGAAAGGAAAGGAAAGGAAAGGAACAGGAAAAAGCCAAGCCAAGCCCCCCCTTCCTGCTCTCCCTCCTCCAGGTGTTCAGTGTCTACTTCAGCCCCAGAGAGAAGACCGATTTCCTCCTGACCGTCCTGGATGGGCTGACCGAGGCCTGCAATAGTTTCTCTTGGGCAGCTACAGAGTCTCTTCTTGCCAGCATCGCAAGGACCTGCGGTCCAGAAATAGAAAAGGTAAGTGAGATCCCCGCCCCCACCCCCAAAGCCGGGGGGGGGGGAAGCTCCTGGATCTCTCCCTTGCAGCACCTATTCCCAGATGCCTTGGTGACCCAGCTGCACCCGTTGCTAAATTGGGCTGTTTTCTCAAGGCCATTTATATACAGAGCATTGTAGAACTTCAAGAGGGCTGAACGCAGGAATTCCTTTGCGACTGGATTGAACGCAAGAACGAGAGGGACCTCGGAGTCCTAGTGGACAATCCCTTAAATAGGAGCCAGCCGTGTGCTGCAGCTGCCAAAAAGGCCAACACAGGGCTAGGCTGCATTAACAGAGGGAGAGAATCAAGATCACCTGAAGGGTTAATACCACTTTGGTAAGGCCACACTTGGAATACCACTTTGGTAAGGCCACACTTGGAATACTGCATCCAGTTTTGGTCATCGCGATGTAAAAAAGATGCTGAGACTCTAGAAAGAGTGCAGAGAAGAGCAACAAAGATGATTAGGGGACTCGGAGGCTAAAACATATAAGGAACAATTGCAGGAATTGGGTCTGTCTAGTTTAATGAAGAGAAGGACGAGGGGGGACATGATAGCAGGGTTCCAATAGCCAAGGGGCTGCCCCAAAGAAGAGGGAGTCAAGCTATTCTTGAAGGCAGGACAAGAAGCAATGGATGGAAAACTGATCAAGGAGAGAAGCAACCTAGAACTGAGGAGAAACTTCCTGACAGTTAGAATAATTAGCCAGTGGAACAACCTGCCTCCAGAAGCGGTGAATGCTCCACACTGGAAGTTTTTAAGGACAGCCATTTGTCTCAAATGGTATAGGGTTTCCTGCCTGAGCAGGGGGTTGGACTAGATGACCTCCAAGGTCCCTTTTATTATTATTATTATTATTATTATTATTATTATTATTATTATTATTATTACTATTATTACTACTACTACTACCACTACTACTACTACTACTACTATTATTATTATTACTATTACTACTACTACTACTACTGCTACTACTACTACTATAACAGTGCTGAAGGGATAGGCTGGGCTCAGGAAGTCCTCAACTTACAACATTTAATTTAGCAAACATTCAAAGTTACAGCGGCAATTTAAAAAAAATGACTTAGGATTGTTTTTCATGCTTATGATTGTGGCAGAATCCCCATGGTCAAGTGATCCAAATTCAGACGCTTGGCAACTGACTCACATTTATGACGGTTGCAGTGTCCTGGGAGACCCGTGATCCCTTTTTGCGATCTTCTGACAACCAAAATCAATGGGGTAGCCGGATTCACCTAACAATCGTGTTACTAATTTAACAGCTGCAGTGACTCATTTAAGAACTGTCTAGTAAAGTCGTAAAGCAGGGCACAACTCACTTAACAAACGTCTTGTTTAACAGCAGATGTTTTGGGCTCAATGGTGGTCGTGAGGACTACCTGTAATCTCTTTCAGAAATTGCTTATTTAACTGTCTTAAGGCTTTTAGAGATGTTCAGAACGACAAATTTGAAAAGCCACCTAGTGAGTTTTCCTTCATTCTTGAACAAAAGAAAAATTAACTGCTTCCTCCTCCTCCTCCTCTTCCTCCTCCTTCCTCCAGACACTCATGGACAGTCTCAGTGACTAATAATAATAATAATAATAATAATAATAATAATAATAATAATAATAATAATAATAATAGAGTTGGAAGGGACCTTGGAGGTCTTCTAGTCCAACCCCCTGCTCAGGCAGGAAACCCTATATACCATTTCGGACAAATGGCTGTCCAGTCTCTTCTTAAAAACTCCCAGTGTTGGAGCATTCACTGCTTCTGGAGGCAGGCAGTTCCACTGGTTAATTGTTCTAACTGTCTGGAAGTTTCTCCTTTCATTCCAGGTTGCTTCTCTCCTTGATGAGTTTCCATCCGTTGCTTCTTGTCCTGCCTTCAGGCGCTTTGGAGAATAGCTTGACTCCCTCTTCTTTGGGGCAGCCCCTGAGATACTGGAACACTGCTATCATGTCCCCCCTCGTCCTTCTCGTCATTAAACTATATTCAGTGTTGGGATTCAGCCGGTTCACACCACTTTGCTAATTTTTTGTTGCCCAGGCCCCGAATGGACTTCCGGAAGCGGCATCCACACAGAGAACCGGTTGTTCACATATCTGAATCCCAACACTGACTCTATTACGCTAGCAGAACTTTTTGGAGGTAGCTGAGTTTGAGGGACAGGACTACATTCAAAAACTCCTCTTGAAGCTTTCTCCCTCCTCATCCTTCTCTCCTTTCAGGTCCCCGATATTATAGAAGGCATTTGCAGCCGTCTGAACCTGATCCGTCGACCCAGCACCAGAAGGCTGTTGATGAAGCTGGTGGGGCTGTTGGCGGGCAGGACCGAGCATTTAGACACCGTTATCTCAACTCTTCTGGAACATTCCTTCTCAGCAGACAGGTGCCAAACGCCTCCTTCCAGCCCTAGTACGGAAATTGTCGCAATGTTTGTGTTTCTGTGGCAACTTGTGTTATTCCTCATTTGGGTTTCCCAAACCTGGCAATTTCCACGCGCGGGGACTTCAACTCCCAGAAATCCTCAGCCAGCCTCCATTTTGTTTGTTAGATTAAAGAGAAGGGTCTTCAAACGTGGCCCTTTGATGACTTGTGGACTTCAACTCCCAGAATTCCACAGCCACTGTGGCCATTGAGGAGAATTCTGGGAGTTGAAGTCCCCACACCTGGAAATTGCCACGATAAACAGGGCCTACGCCAATTCCAAGAATAAGGTTCGGCCTAAGGCCTCCTTCAGAGGTGTGGTGATGATAACTTCCATAATTCCCAGCCTGAACTGCCCAGGATGTTCAGGAGTTGTGGGTTTGGATGTATTTGGAGGCCCTCATCAGAAGAAAGCAAGATTAGACTGGGATTTAATTCATTTAGAGTCTTCTTGAATGCCTTAACACAGGGGTCTTCAGACTTGGCCCTTTGATGACTTGTGGACTTCAATTCCCAGAATTCCTCAGCCAGCGTGCCTGGCTGAGGAATTCTGGGAGTTGAAGTCCAGGGGTCTTCAAACTTGGCCCTTTTATGACTCGTGGACTTCAACTCCCAGAATTCCTCAGCCAGACACGCTGCCTGAGGAATTCTGGGAATTGAAGTCCACAAATCATAAAAGGGCTAAGTTTGAAGACCCCCCTGCCTTAACAGATCCAACCAATCAATTCAGGAGGAAATATGTCTCATTGTGACCCATACATGTAATTTGAATCACTAGTGAGGACTGTAATTGCTGGTTTCAGACATGTTAAACCCATATTATTTGGGCGGGGGGGACAACAAAGTTGAGTTTTCATAACATGGGCACTACATTAAGTACTTCTATTAAGTACCTATATGACTATATGTCTAAGGTCCATGTGTATTTACCCATGTAATATGGCTGTACTATTATTGTTTATCCTTCTTATTATCTTCTTTATTCCCCCCCTCATAACTGATATTATTCTGCTGCCTTGTGTGTACATGAAGAGCTTCTGCACTGGAGGCAAATACCTTGTGTGTCTAATCACACTTGGCCAAATTCAGTTCAGTATTATAAGCTTCAAAACAATGTGTAGGTTGAGTTCACACAACATGCTGGTCTAAGCTACTATGAGGCTGGATCACTAATGGAATGTGAGAATCTGAACATTGTCATAGTATGGGTGTGTGAAGTACCCCATCACCATCAGCTATTTTTTTAATTAGCTTTTTAAAAAAATCAGGTCACATCCATCCATGGGAGGGTTGTGTTCTGATTCCTCACCAACCAGTGGACCCGGCAGCTGAGTCTGGGGAATCAGAGGAGGAGGAGGAGGGGCCTGGAGTGACATCAGAGTCAGAGGAAGGCTCCTCAGAGTCTACCTCGACTTAAAGTCTGACGAGGAGCCTGGCCCCTCAACTCGCACTCAGGCTGAGACACAGCTGTGCTGGGAGTCTGAGTTGGACAGTGATGAAGAACAGCTGGGACAAATCCCAGATGCACGAATGCGCAGGCAAGAGAAGAGAGTAGGACAGAGGAACGCAATGGGGCGGCTCCAAAGGCAAAGGAGAAGGCATTAGGAAGCCACGCCTTGGTTGAATTATAAAAGGGAAGGTGTGGGAGGTGCTGGTGGCCGAAGACTACCGTTCGTGTTGCAGAATCGAGTTTCTGTGGACTGTGTTTTGTTTGTCTTTGGACATTGACTCAGGTCTGTGAATAATAAAAGGGGTTGGTTTTTTCCTGCGGTTCCAGCCTGCTTGTTTGGGAGAGGGCCTTCTCCTTGTGAGCTTAACAAGGACTCACGTGGGCTGGGACAGAACAGGTTGTGAGTGACATGCCCCTCAAGGAGAGAGACCAAGTTCTAACAAGCGTTCAACTTTGGCCGTTCCTTCAACCTTCCTCCCATTGGCAGCAGTCCGTCTGAGCTGTGGCGATCCCTTTCCACGGAGGAAATGATTGAAGAACAACTTCTGGAGAACCTGCTTACAAGGCTGCAAAGCCAACATAAGACGCAGATGCAGCCTCCATCCCTCTCCATCTCTGTGAGTTGGACCTTGCTTTTCTTTCAGGGAGAGCTGGGTTCTAAGTTCTGGTTTCCCCGAGAGAGAGTGTCCATCAGTTGGGCTTATTTGGACCAAATTCAGGGTCACAGAAATGCCCGACCTTTGATTGGTTCTTCTCTTGTAACTAGTGGACAATCCCTTAGATGTGAGCCAGCCGCGTGCTGCAGCTGCCAAAAAGGCCAACACAGTTCCAGGCTGCATTAACAGAGGGATAGAATCAAGATCACGTGAAGTGTTAATGCCACTTTACAAGGCCTTGGTAAGGCCACACTTGGAATACGGCATCCGGTTTTCGTCACAACGTTGCAAAAAAGATGTTGAGACTCTAGGTTCTCCTGCTTGAGCAAGGGGCTGGACTAGAAGATCTCCTAGGCCCCTTCCAGCTCTATCCTGATGGAATTACATCCCGCTTTCCTTCTCCCCCGTCCCCCTTCCAGTTAACCCAGGCTCTCTACGAGGTGATCTCCGTCCTGGAATCCAGGGACACCATCCGAGGCCTTTTTCCGGAGCTCCTGGTGACCTTCCTTGTGGAGCTTCATTTCAGCAGTCAGAGGGACGCCCTGCCCGACGTGGACTTCCTCCAGCAGTGCGGGCAGGTCAAAGGTCAAGTCAGGTGCCACTTCCTAGGGAATCCTCGTCTCCCCATCCCCGTTCCCAACCTTTGTGGCATTATGAGCTGTCCTTGACTTACGACGGTTTCTTTAGTGACCGTTCGAAGTTACAACAGCGCTGGGAAAAAAATGACTTAGGACCGTTTTTCACACTTACGACCGTCGCGGTCACGTGATCAAAATTCGGACACTTGGCCACCGATTCCTATTTACGAGGGTCGCAGCGTCCCCTGGGGGGGGTCATGTGAGCCCCTTGTATGACCTTCTGACAAGCCAAGTCAAGGAGGGAAGCCAGATTCACTTAACGACCGTGTAACTGACTTAACAACTGCGGTGATTCGTTTAACGACCATGGCAAGAAATATTGTAAAATGGGCCAAAATAAACATTGGACAACTGTTTCTCTTAGCAACGGAAATTTTGGGCTCGGGTTGTGGTGGTAAGTAGAGGTAGTCCTCAACTTACGACCGCCACCGAGCCCAAATTTTATGGCTGCTAAGTGAGAAACGTGTTGAGTGAATTTTACCCCATTTTACGCCTTTTCTTGCCAGCATTGTTAAGCGAACCACCGCTGTTGCTCAGTCGCACGGTTGTTAAGTGAATCCGTCTTCCCCCCCCCCTTGACTTTGCTTGTCTGAAGGTCATAAAAGGGGATCGCGTGACCTCCGGGACACAGCAACCGTCGTAAATATGAGTCAATTCATTGCCAAGCGTCCGGATGTCAATCTCTTCACGGTCGTAAGTCACTCAATCAACTTCAGTGCCGAACTTTGAACAGTCACTAAATCAACCATTGTAAGTCAAGGGCTATCTGTTGTGATTCCTCGCCGGCCAGTGGATCCGGCAGCTGAGTCTGAGGAATCAGAGGAGGAGGAGGAGGGGGGGGCTGGAGTGACATCAGAGTCAGAGGAAGGCTCTGAGCAGCTCCAAGACTTACAGTCGGACGAGGAGCCTGGCCCCTCTACTCGCGCGCAGGCTGAGACACAGCTGTGCTGGGAGGCTGAGTTGGACAGTGATGAAGAACAGCTGGGACAAATCCCGGACGCACGAATGTGCAGGCAAGAGAAGCGAGTAGGACAGAGGGATGCAATGGGGCGGCTCCAAAGGCAAAGGAGAAGGCATTAGGAAGCCATGCCTGGGCTGAATCATAAAAGGGAAGGTGTGGGAGGTGCTGGTGGCCGAAGGCAGCCATTTGTGTTGAGGAATCGAGTTTCTGTGAACTATGTTTGTTTGCCTTGGACATGGACTCAGGTCTGTGAATAATAAAAGGGGATTGGTTTCTTCCTGCGGTTTCAGCCTGCTTATTGGAAGAGGGGCTTCTCCTTGTGGGCTTAACAAGGACTCACGTGGGCTGGGACAGAACAGTCCCTGTATAGGGAACAGCAGCCCTGAGCGAGTCCTTCTCTGCCCCTTCAGTTTCGCCGTGAAGGCCATCAAGATGCTGCTCATCCGGATCGGATGCCGGTACGAGGTGACGTTCATGGAGAAGACGCGAGGCTGGTCGATGCTGCAAAGCGGCCGGGAACTCCTCCAGGGAAGCGCCCTCCTGGCCAGGTGAGTCTGCCCCTCCCCCAAAAAGACCGTGTGGTTCTTCGATTCAGAAAGTGGACATCACCTCCACCCTTTTGTCTGTGCGGCTAAGCAACCTGAGTTGGAGACCCGAGCATGCTGAGAATGGGTGAGCTCCGGTCTCACCTCAGCTCCTGCCCACCTAATCTAGCAGTTCAAAAGCATGCAAATGCGAGTGGATCAATACAGATAGTCCTCAACTTACGACAGCCCGCTTAGTGACATTTCAAAGTTGCAACAGCACCGAGAAAAGGACCAGTTTTTCACAGTTACGACTGTTGCAGCCTCCCCGTGGACACGTGATCAAAATCCAGATGCTTGACAACTAATTCATATTTATGACGGTGGTGGCCGTGTCCCGAGTCACACGATCCGCTTTAGCAACCTTCTGGCAAGCAAAGTCAATGGGAGAAGCCAGATTCACTTAACAACGGTGTTACTAACTTAACAACGCAGTGACTCACTTAACAACTGTTAACTGTTAATGGGTCTTTTGTATTTTTCAGAGCCATGCTCCATTTTTGCTGCCCGGAGATTATCAGGGTCCTGGATTTGCTATTCTCTGTCCTCAGCAAAGGCAGCGAAACGCACAAGCCGACAATCATTGCCTTCTTTGTCGAGGTAAAGAGCGGGTGGGAAAAATCAGGTGTGTGATTTCGAGCTTAGTTTGCACCACGCACAGGCCTTCTCACAATCCACCTCACTATCCAGATCAGAACAAATACACAGATTGTTCAATTCAGCGAGCAAAAATAAGCTTGATGTTTATTCACTCAACTTGAAGTTGAAATCCACCCCTGGTCCAGGCCAGGGGTAGGCAACCTTGGCTCTTTTATGACTTGTGGACTTCAACTCCCAGAATTCCTGAGCCAGCCATGCTGAGGGGAAAGGGAGAGGTTTCCAAGCTGAGCCAGGCTGGCTGAGGAATTCTGGGAGTTGAAGTCCACGAGTCATGAAGGGGCCATAGTTCCCCCATGCTGGCTGAGGAATTCTGGGAGTTGAAGTCCACGAGTTATGAAGGGGCCAAAGTTTCCCTCATGCTGGCTGAGGAATTCTGGGAGTTGAAGTCCACGAGTTATGAAGGGGCCAAAGTTTCCCTCATGCTGGCTGAGGAATTCTGGGAGTTGAAGTCCACGAGTCATGAAGGGGCCATAGTTCCCTCATGCTGACTCAGGAATTCTGGGAGTTGAAGTCCACGAGTCATGAAGGGGCCATAGTTCCCCCATGCTGGCTGAGGAATTCTGGGAGTTGAAGTCCTCAAGTCATGAGGGGGCCATAGTTCCCCATGCTGGCTCAGGAATTCTGGGAGTTGAAGTCCACAAGTCATGAAGGGGCCAAAGTTTCCCCCATGCTGGCTCAGGAATTCTGGGAGTTGAAGTCCACGAGTCATAAAAGAGCCAAGGTTGCCTACCCCTGGTCTAGGGTGATGGAAAAAAAGATCTCCAGATCATGCCTTCTTGCATTTTACTCTCCTCTTTCATGATTTTTCTCATTCCCTCATCCAATCCCAACTCCGTCCTCCTCTAAAGAGTTATTTCAGCCCTGAAGACCAAAAAGACAATTTCTTCTGGTGGTTCCTTGGTTTTGAGAAGATGTTCTTCCAGGTGAGGCCACCAAAATAAATTCGAACCGTGGGAAGACATCTCCTATTGACAACTACGAATCCTGTCCGTCCTCAAGTTGCTATTTTCCCTTTCTCACCCTTTCGGTCTCTCGTGACGGATTCTCACCTTGATCTTCAGCTACTTCACTCCCAAGACATCGACCAGTTTCCCACAGAACCGATCTTTGAGAACCTGGAGGAATGGACCCAAAACCCCAGCCCAGATGTTCGCTCTCTTGCCCTACGAGCCCTTGGCATCCTGGTCATCCATCCAGACAAGGTGAGGAAGCAGCTGAGAAGCGACCCCAATGGTTAGGAGGGGTCTTTCATTCCAGATTATGGACCCAAAATCTGGTTTTTCTGCAAAAGACACTTCGGCCCACGTTCACAAGTTAGTCTTCCCTGTAGATCTAGGTGCCAGAGAGGGCTTGAGAAAGGATGTCCCCACCAAAAATGGAGATGTCAGAAGCTGTTGAGATGTTTCTCCTAGCCTACCCAACCCCAACGTCTACGTCAGGGCTTTTCAACCAGTGGTACGGGTACCACCTGTGGTACATTGGCACCTGGCAGGTGGTACGCGACCATCCTAGAAAAGTGGTAGCGGGGGAGGGGAATGAGCTGAACCGGTGGCACCACTGCACAAGCTTGAGCGAGAGACGGCTGGAGCTGCAGGGCTGTCGGGGCTCAGCGGAAGCGCCAGGATCAGCGCCAGGATCCAGCTGGAGCTCGGCGCTGATCCTGGCACTTCTGCTGAGCCCAGAAGAAGTGCCGATCAGCTGGAATGTTGCAGCATCTCCGGGGTCTTGTGATTTACATTCAGATGCTTGGCCACTGATTCATATTTATGACGGTCCCAGTGCCCCAGGGTCATGTGAAGTGACCAAAACCTGCTGCAACCACCCAGCAGATGGGGGGGGAGTAAAAACCAAACACCCCCCCACCCCACCCCCGCTGCCAATCCTCAACAGAAATGCTCAGAACAATGGAAACCTCGGACAGGAGGAAGAGCGCGGCCGGGCGGGCAGGCAGGGGTCTTGCTCGGCTGTGGCTTGTGGGGCACTTTTTTCAGTGCTATTGTAACTTCGAACAGTCACTAAGCGAACTATTGTAAGTCGAGGACTACCTATACTTTATCACTTTTTTCCTCTTTTTTTGGTCAAGTTTTTGACCCCTTGCTAGGCGACTGGTGGTCCTCGGATGTTGCCATATCCTAAAAGTGGTACAATGGGTGAAAAGGTTGAAAAGCCCTGATATAGATCATTTGACAGATCAATCAATCAGTAAGGCACGGACGACGATGGGCGCTTCCTGTTTGCAGGTGGAGGAAGTCAAAGCCTTGATGCCCACCCTCTTGGGCGGCCTGGAGGAAACGGACCACGGGGTCATCCTGGAAGCCATCACCGCCCTCCAAAATGTTCTGAAGTTCATGCAGAGGAGCGACGTTGTAACTCTGGCAGAGAAGCTCCTTCCGTTGTTTAGCGCTGTAAGATGATTCACCCAGGTGGATTCCCATGACCTTATCACTGTGTTTCTCAGCCTTGACCACAAGGGATGGACTTCAACTCAATCAATCAGTCTAGAGCTGGAAGGGACCTCGGAGGTCTTCTAGTCCAACCCCCTGCTCAAGCAGGAGATCCTGTACCATTTCAGACAAGTGGCTGTCCGGTCTTTTCTTAAAAGTCTCCAGGGATGGAGCACCCACAACATCTGGAGGCAAAAGCTGTTCCACTGGTTAATTGTTCTCACTGTTGGGAAGTTTCTCCTTAAATCCAGCTTTGCTGGCTGGGGAATTCTGGGAGTTGAAGTCCACCCATTTTAAAGGTCTCTTTAAGACTTGTGGACTTCAGTTCCCAGAATCCCTCAGCTAGCCATGTTGGCTAGAGAGTTATGTGAGTTTAAGCTGACAAGTCTTAAATTCTGGGAGTTGAAGTCTGTCCATCTTAGCGGTCAAGGCTGACAAACACTGTCCTCTCCCCAGTTCTGTGGTTCCTTGGGTCCTCTTTCCTCTGAGGTCTTCTCCTGTGGTTGGCTTTCCTTGGTCTCCTCTCCCATAGTAGCCACTACAAAAGGAGACACGGGTCAACAAACCACCATAAGACCCAGATGCACAATAGATCGAATCAATATTTAGAACCAGAACAACAGAAATCAGATTTTCAACTAAAAAGACATCTCCTGGAGAACATTGGGCAGAGATTGGGGTGGGAATGACCACTTCCCTAAAAACAGAGGTCTCCAAACTTGGCAACTTTAAGATTGTGGACTTCAATTCCCAGAATTCCCCAGCCAGGAATTCTGGGAGTTGAAGTCCACAAGTCTCACATTCTGGCGATTCTGGGAGTTGAAGTCCACGAGTCTCAAATTCTGGCGATTCTGGGAGTTGAAGTCCACGAGTCTCAAATTCTGGGAATTCTGGGAGTTGAAGTCCACGAGTCTCAAATTCTGGCGATTCTGGGAGTTGAAGTCCACGAGTCTCAAATTCTGGCGATTCTGGGAGTTGAAGTCCACGAGTCTCAAATTCTGGCGATTCTGGGAGTTGAAGTCCACGAGTCTCAAATTCTGGGGATTCTGGGAGTTGAAGTCCATGAGTCTCAAATTCTGGCGATTCTGGGAGTTGAAGTCCACGAGTCTCAAATTCTGGGGATTCTGGGAGTTGAAGTCCACAAGTCTCAAATTCTGGGACCTGAAGTCCACGAGTCTCAAATTCTGGGAATTGAAGTCCACTAATCTCAAATTCTGGGAATTCTGGGACACGAGTCTTAAAAGTTGCCACGTTTGGAGAGCCCTGCCTTAAAGTATCACAAAGTTGCTGCATTGTCTGATTCTCAGGGATGCTGGTGTTTGCATGTTGGGACCACAAGACAGAGTGGTGTGGTTGTCGTTACGAGGATACGTTTATCTGCTTCCCTGCTACAGACCAGGTTATGCCGGTTAGGGCAAAGGCCACGACAACATAACACTCCACGGTGCTGCTGATGCTGCTTCTTGTTCGCAGGCAGACACTAAAGTACGCAGCTCCGCCATCGTTCTCTTTTCCGAGCTTCCCAGTTTGGTGAAGAAGAAGGAGAAGTATCTGATCCAGGAGCAAGTCAATCAAAGTCTGGTCCCACTGTTACTTCACCTGCAGGACGAGGAGCCGGATGTTGTGAAGGTGAGTGGAGTTGAGGAACGGAGTTGGGGAACGCTGCAGGAATTGGGGGTGTCTAGTTTAACAAAAAGAAAGACTAGAGGGGACAGGATAGCAGCCTTCCGATATCTCAGGGGCTGCCCCAAAGAAGAGGGAGTCAAGCTATTCTCCAAAGCGCCTGAAGGCAGGAGAAGAAGCAACGAATGGAAACCAATCAAGGAGAGAAGCAACCTAGAACTAAGGAGAAACTTCCTGACAGTTAGAACAATTAACCAGTGGAACCACCTGCCTCCAGAAGCTGCGAATGCTCCAACACTGGAAGTTTTTAAGAAGAGACTGGACAGCCATTTATTCGAAGTCCGTTGCTCCTTTGGGTGCTATGGAAAATAAGTTGACCCCCTCTTGTTTGTGGTAGCTCCTCAAATATTTGGAAAAGTGCTATCATATCATCTCTAATAGGGAGTTAATATCTGTTCTACAAACCTTTCAAGGGTTTATACAACATAGAATCACAGGGTTGGAAGGGACCTTAGAGGTCTTCTAGTCCAGCCCCCTGCTCAAGCAGGAGAACTATACCGTCCCAGACAGGTGAATGTCCAGTCTCTTCTTAAAGATGTCCAGTGATGGAGCACCCATGATTTCTGGAGGCAGGTTGTTCCACTGGTTGATTGTTCTAACTGTCAGGAAGTTTCTCCTTAATTCTAGGTTGCTTCTCTCCTTGATGAGTTTCCATCCGTTGCTTCTTGTCCTGCCTTCTGGCGCTTTGGAGAACAGCTTGACTCCCTCTTCTTTGGGGCAGCCCCTGAGATACTGGAAGGCTGCTATCATGTCCCCCCTCGTCCTTCTCTTCATTAAACTAGACATACCCAAGTCCCGCAGCCGTTCTTCGTACGTTTTGGTCTCCAGGCCTTGGATCATCTTAGTTGCTCTTCTCTGAACTTTTTCCAAACTCTCAACATCTTTATTGTGATACGGTGACCAAAACTGGTTGCAGATTTTGTCCCTGTCTCCACAGGGTTGTCAAGATGCTCTTGTCAAGTGTTTCCGCTTTCTGGGTTGGTCACTTCCGAAGAAGGTCAGCAGCAAGAAAGCCTGGCACGATCACCCCTTGATCCCAGAGACCCTCTGCCGTCAAATCGTGAGTCACGCTTCTCCTCCATTTTTTTTAAATCATTATTACTAGAACAATTAACCAGTGGAATTACCTGCCTCCAGAAGCGGTGAATGCTCCAACACTGGAAGTTTTTAAGAAGAGACTGGACAGCCATTTGTCTGAAATGGTATAGGGTTTCCTGCCTGAGCAGGGGGTTGGACTAGATGACCTCCAAGGTCCCTTCCATCTTTATTATCATTATTACAGTGGTAGCTTGGGACCATCTCTGGAGGCTTTTAAGAAGAAACCGGACAGCCATTTGTTTGGAATGGCATAAGGTCTCCTGTCTGAGCAGGGGGTTGGACTGGATGACCTCCCAGGTCCCTCCCAACGCCGTTATCCTGATTCCATGGGGAGAAAAATCATCGTTTCCTTTCTCTCTCGTGTCCTTTGATAGTCCTGGAAGGTGAAGACCATCCCCGCCATCTTGCTCCAGTGCCTGGATCATCTCCAGTGTCCCCAGGTTGCCATCCGGAGAGCGGCTGCCATCTTTATTGGTGAGCTGGGGAATTCTGGGAGTTGAAGTCCACCCACCTTGAACCATTTTGCCCAGGGAATTCTGGGAATTGAAGTCCATTCCCCTGGAACCATTTGGCCTGGGGAATTCTGGGAATTGAAGTCCATTCCCCTGGAACCATTTGGCCTGGGGGATTCTGGGAGTTGAAGTCCACCCCCCTGGAACCATTTGGCCTGGGGGATTCTGGGAGTTGAAGTCCACCCCCCCTGGAACCATTTGGCCTGGGGGATTCTGGGAGTTGAAGTCCACCCCCCTGGAACCATTTTGCCTGGGGGATTCTGGGAGTTGAAGTCCACCCCCCTGGAACCATTTGGCCTGGGGGATTCTGGGAGTTGAAGTCCAGCCCCCCTGGAACCATTTTGCCTGGGGGATTCTGGGAGTTGAAGTCCACCCACCAGGAACCATTTGGCCTGGGGGATTCTGGGAGTTGAAGTCCACCCCCCTGGAGCCATTTGGCCTGGGGGATTCTGGGAGTTGAAGTCCACCCCCCTGGAACCATTTGGCCTGGGGGATTCTGGGAGTTGAAGTCCACCCCCCCTGGAACCATTTGGCCTGGGGGATTCTGGGAGTTGAAGTCCAGCCCCCTGGAGCCATTTTGCCTGTGCTGTATTGGATTTATCCCAAATGACCATTAAGGGCCTAATATTATTTCGGTCTGCACAGCCCCGACTTGAAATCTTCCAGCTGTGGGCGCAAACCTCTGGGCTTCCTTCCCTGTTCCCTCCCTGTCTTGCAGGCTGTGTCGCTCAGTGTGCAGATCCTGTGGCCATCACTGAAGAGAACCAGGACTTGATATTCATCTGTAAGTACCTGCAAACAGGGATCATCCTGGCTAATGGCGTGTCGGGATCTTGAAGGACCCAGAGAATCGAGAAGGTGGGGAGGGGGGCTGGATTTTGTGCACCTGGAATGAAATTCACTTATTTATTTATTTTATTTGCTTATCAAATTTATTTGCCGCCCATCCCACGATTCAGGCTGCCTTGGATTTAAAGGAATGGAGCCACTTAGACTGGTCATTAAATGAACTGTTCTAAGTTGAGGACTACCTGTATAGTAATTTCAACTTCTAATAAAGGAGAATATTTGTAGCTCAGGGTTGACATGAGGGGTCCTTGGTGCTCTCTGAGCTGGGCGGTTTTCTTGAAGGCGTTTCCTTACCCAATTTATGTGACACTGATGATTTTACTTAGTTGGGTCATGAAACGGCTGCAAGAAAACCACCCAGCTCAGAGAGCACCAAGGACCCCACAGTCCTCCTCCTCCTCCTCCTCCTCCTCCTCCTCCTCATCCTCCTCCTCCTCTCTGCAAACTCCTCTCCCTTCTAGCCCTGATGATGTTCCCTAGTTGGGTCATGAAACGTCTGCAAGAAAACCACCCAGCTCAGAGAGCATCAGGGACCCCCACGGTCAGTCCTTCCTTCCTTCCTTCCTTCCTTCCTTCCTTCCTTCCTTCCTTCCTTCCTTCCTTCCTTCCTTCCTTCCTTCCTTCCTTCCTTCCTTCCTTCCTTCCTCCTCCCTTCTAACATTGATGATGTTCCCTAGTTGGGTCCTGAAACGTCTGCAAGGAAACCACCCAGCTCAGAGAGCACCAAGGACCCCATAGTCTGTCTTTCTTTCTTTCTTTTTCTTTCTTTCTTTCTTTCTTTCTTTCTTTCTTTCTTTCTTTCTTTCTTTCTTTCTTTCTTTCTTTCTTTCTTTCTTTCTTTCTTTCTCTTTCTTTCTTTCCTTCCTTCTTTCTTTTTTTCTCTCTTTCTTTCTTTCCTTCCTTCTTTCTTTCTTTCTTTCTTTCTTTCCTTCCTCCTTCCCTTCCTTCCTTCCTTTCTCCTCCCTTCTAGCCCTGATGACGTTCCCTAGTTGGGTCATGAAACGTCTGCAAGAAAATCACCAAGCTCAGAGAGCACCCAGGACCCCACAGTCCGTCCTTCCTTCCTTCCTTCCTTCCTTCCTTCCTCCTCCTCCCTTCTAGCACTGAAGATGTTCCCTAGTTGGGTCACGAAACGTCTGCAGGGAAACCACCCAGCCCAGAGGGCACCCAGGACCCCACAGTCCTTCCTTCTTTCTTTCTTTCCTTCCTTCCTTCCTTCCTTCCTTCCTTCCTTCCTTCCTTCCTTCCTTCCTTCCTTCCTTCCTTCCTTCCTCCTCCCCCTCCTTCTATCACTGATGATGTTCCCTAGTTGGGTCACGAAACATCTGCAGGGAAACCACCCAGCCCAGAGGGCACCCAGGACCCCTGGGGTCGACTCCCCTTCTCCGTCAGCTGCTGACCTCCACCATGTCTCCTCTTCCAGCCCTTTCCAAACTGCAGCACGATCCGGATCCCTCAGTCCGGGTGGCCTCCATGGAGGCCATGCAGATGGTCCAGGAGGCCTGCGGGGGGCCCTCCGTCGCGCTTCGAAGCCAGACCCACTTCAGCCTGGACAGGGAAGAGCGCCTCTTCTCCCAGGGACACTGGGAAGTGCCGGATCCGGCCCTGACCCATCGCTGGAACCCATCATCCCCGGTCTCCCACCGGATCGTCACTAGCCACGTCAGGAGGCGACAGTCGGGGCCCGGCCGCCAAACTTGACCCACAGCCGGGGAGGGCAGAAGGCAGACCATGCCAGGCAGCCGATTCTCCGAGAGGGTGGGAGAGCTGCAGCAGAACCGATCCGGAACCTCCGGTCCAGAAGGGATCCCCGCGGGAAAGCCCGCGATGGAGGTGATCCAGTCCCGCGGTTGTGTCCAGATCTGCGAGAGTGAATTTTTGCGGCGATGCGGGTCGATTTCCATGCTGAGTGGCGCTCACTCCTTTTACATTTCATGGTAAAAATGTCCGTTTTGCTCCTGCCCCAACGCGGAGCAACTTACAAGGGCGAGGAACGAATTGAGAGGAGAATGGAAACGGCCGGGAAGAATCGGGACGATTGAAAGCCGCCGACTCAGACTCAAATTCAGGTAGGTCCTCGGCTTACGATCTTTCGTTCAGTGACCGTCCCAAGTTACAACAGCAGCGCTGGGAAAAAGGGACTCAGGACCAGTCCTCACACTTACGACCCTTGCAGCCGCCGCGTGGTCACGGGATCAAACTTGGGGCGCTCGGCAACTGGCGTGTACTTATGACAGGGGCGTCATCCCGGGATCGCGCGATCGCCATTCGTAAGCTTCCCAGCCGGCTTCCACCAAGCCGAGTCAATGGGGGGGAAGCACGTTCTGTTTAGACCGCATGATTCACTTAACGACCAGATCGATTCGCTTAACAATGGTGTCCAAAAAGGTCCTAAATCGCTTAATAACTGCCTTGCTTAACATTGGAAATTTGGGGGGCTCCATTGCGGCCGTAGGTCCAGGGTCCTGTCGCGACAGCCGTTAAGCGAGACAGCCTCGCTTAACAACTCCCTCGCCCCCTGTTTTCCCCGATGCGGTCATTAAACGAATGTGCAGGTCATTAAAGGGAGCTTTCCGCAGCACTGGGCAGAACGGATCGGACAGCCATGTAGCGCGATGGCAGAAGCAGCCGTCATAACCCAAACTAGACTGTCGTTTCTCTATGTCATATAATATATGTGGGTATATGCATAATTCTGTATTTATTTATTTATTTTTGTCATATTTATGTAGTGAATATCGGAGGTAGTGACCCTTTGAGAGCTGAATGCAATGAAATTTCATTTTAATATATGTCAGTGTACACTCAAAGTGACAATAAAGTTATTCTATTCTATTCTATTCTGTATTTCTATTCTATTCTATTCTATTCTATTCTCTATTCTCTATTCTATTCTATTCTATATTTCTTTTATTCTATTCTGTATTTCTATTCTATTCTGTATTTCTATTCTATTCTCTATTCTATTCAATTCAATTCTATTCTGTATTTCTGTTCTATTCTATTCTATTCTATTCTATTCCATTCCATTCCATTCCATTCCATTCCATTCAATTCAATTCAATTCCATTCCATCTTTTCTATTCTATTCTATTCTATTCTATTCTGTTCTATTCCATATTTTCTATTCTACTCTATTCCATTCCATTCCATTCTATTCTGTAATTCTATTTTCTATTTTCTATTTTCTATTCTATTCTATTCTATTCTATTCTATTCTATTCTATTCTATTCTATTCTATTCTATTCTATTCTTCTATTCTATTCCATTCCATTCAATTCCATTCCATCTTTTCTATTCTATTCTATTCTATTCTATTCTATTCTTCTATTCTATTCCATTCCATTCAATTCCATTCCATCTTTTCTATTCTATTCTATTCTGTTCTATTCCATATTTTCTATTCTACTCTATTCCATTCCATTCCATTCTATTCTGTAATTCTATTTTCTATTTTCTATTTTCTATTTTCTATTTTCTATTTTCTATTCTATTCTATTCTATTCTATTCCATTCCATTCCATTCCATTCCATTCTATTCCATTCCATCTTTTCTATTCTATTCTATTCTATTCTATTCTATTCTATTCTATTCTATTCTATTCTATTCCATTCTATTCCATTCTGTTCTATTCCATATTTTCTATTCCATTCCATTCCATTCCATTCTATTCAGCAATTCTATTTTCTATTCTATTCTGTAATTCTATTTTCTATTTTCTATTCTATTCTATTCTTTTCTGAGTGACTGGAAGTCAATGCAGCCAATCGACCAATGGCCGCCACATCTGGAATAACGCCACATGGGTGCCCAGATTGCAAAGTGCTGCAGAAAACTCTGGAGCTCCAGAAATCTTGATGGGTGATGGTGGATAAAGAGAAGGCTACCTGGGGACCCAGGGATGGGGAGGCCTCCGGGACCCCGTGGGAGATGGGAGGAAATAGGCAGGGGAAGAGCTGAAGCATCTCTGTGGTCGGCTGGAAAGGCAAATGACCACAAGGGACATTGCAGTGGTCCTAACTTTGGAACTAGGTCATAAGTAGCAACCGGTCGTTAAGTGAGGACTACCGATAGCTGCAACGAGCGAGGGCTTTTGGAGCTTTGATGCAATTCTTGCCCTTCTTTGCTACAGAACTGGGAACCGCAGGAAGCTTTTTTGGAATTAAAACAACTGGGAATCTGCTGGCGAGCAGAGCAAGGAACTTCATCATGGTAAGATCAGCTTCATGGTCCCCTGTGTGCATGCGTGCGCACTCATACACACACACACACACACACACATACTAAAGAAAAGAAGAAATAGGGGAGACATGATAGCACTGTTCCAGTATTTGAGGGGCTGCCACAAGGAAGAGGGGGTCAAACTATTCTCCAAAGTACCAGAGGGAAGGACGAGAAACAAGAGATGGAAACTGATCAAAGAGAGAAGCAACCTGGAATTAAGGAGAAACTTCCTGAGAGTGAGGACAATTAACCAGTGGAACAGCTTGCCACCAGAAATCATGGGCGTTCCATCACTGGAGATTTTTAAGAAGAGTCTAGAAAGTCACTTTTCAGAGACAGTATAGGTTCTCCTGCTTGAGCGGGGGGGTGGGGGGCTGGACTAGAAGACCTCCAAGGTCCCTTCCAGCTCTATTCTATTCTATTCTATTCTATTCTATTCTATTCTATTCTATTCTATTCTATTCTATTCTATTCTATTCTATTCTGTATTTCTATTCTATTCTATTCTATTCTATTCTATTCTATTCTATTCTATTCTGTATTTCTATTCTATTCTATTCTATTCTGTATTTCTATTCTATTCTATTCTATTCTGTATTTCTATTCTATTCTGTTCTATTCTATATTTTCTATTCTATTGTATTCTTATTTCTATTCTATTCTATTCCATATTTTCTATTCTATTCTAATTTCTATTCTATTCTATTCTAAACACATACAAACAAAAATCTCTGAAAAATAATAAAATTAGGCATTGCTGCCCTCGTGTGGCCAATCCCAGAACAGCATCTAGTGGTTATAAAAGCTACAACTCTTTTTCCCAAAAGTGCCTTTTTTTTTCAGGAGGCAACTGAGTTTTCTTGTTTTGTCTTTGAAGACGTTTCGCTTCTCATCCCAAGAAGCTTCTTCAGGTTCCGACTGGATGGTGGGGAATGGCAGGATTTATACTCCTTGCAGATAGCTGGTCATTTGCCTTCTTTTAGAGAGTCGTTGAGGCCACCCGGAGGCTTACCTGTGTCCTCAGGGTCACCTGAGTGGTGCAAATGGGTGTGGAGCCTCCTTGGAACTGCTGAAAAGGACCGTGTTGTAGACTGGAGATAGATAATGTCCTATCCATCCCCTCCCCCACTGAGAGAGGGCTACTCAATTTTGACCTAGATGGCCTCTTGGACCCCTCTTTCAAACCAGCGGTCCTCTCTGTCCAAAATGTGGACTTTGCTGTCCTCAAAAAAGTGGCCTTTGTCTTTTAAAGGCAGATGGACTGTCGAATCTCGTCCTGATGGGTTTGTTCTCCTATGCTGCACCCTGCGTTTGTGAAGTGCTTGTTTCGTTTCCCCAATGTGCAGATCTGCACGGGGCTCGCTGCATTGTACTGCCTACACCACGTTGCTCAGTTTTGTCTGTCCGTTCTGTCCGTGGGGTGGACAAGCTTCTGCCTTAGTGTATTCGTGGGTTTACAGTGTGCACGTATGTTGGGGGAGGGATACACCACCACCTATCTCTGTTTACAACACGGTCCTTTCAGCAGTTCCAAGAAGGCTCCACACCCATTTGCACCACTCAGCTGACCCTGAGGACACGGGTAAATCTCCAAACTCTCTAAAAGGATGCAAGTGACCAGCTGTCTGCAACAGGATATAAATCCTTCCATTCCCCACCATCCAATCAGAGCTGAAGAAGCTTCTTTGGATGAGAAAGAAAAGAAAGAAAAATAACAAAAAAGTCCAGTTGCCTCGTGGGAGAAAAAAAAGGCACTTTTGGGATAATCATGACCTGGAGGAATGAGAGTCTCCATAGACATTTACAACTCTTTTTATTTCTTATTTGTTTGCTACGAAACAAATATTCATCCCTTCATTCTGTTTTCCAGCCAAAGGTCCCAAATTGGGGCCTTTGTCAAATTGGGTATGTCTGGTTTAATGAAGAGAAGGACGAGGGGGGACAGGATAGCAGTCTTCCAGTATCTCAGGGTCTGCCCCAAAGAAGAGGGAGTCAAGCTATTCTCCAAAGCACCAGAAGGCAGGACAAGAAGCAACGGATGGAAACTAATCAAGGAGAGAAGCAACCTGGAACTAAGGAGAAACTTCCTGACAGAGAGAACAATTAACCAGTGGAACAACCTGCCTCCAGAAGCTCTGGATGCTCCAACACTGGAAGTTTTTAAGAAGAGACTGGACAGCCATTTGTCCGAAATGGTATAGGATTTGCTTCCTGAGCATGGGGTTGGACTAGATGACCTCCAAGGTCCCTTCCAACTTATTATTATTATTATTATTATTATTATTATTATTATTATTATTATTATTATTATTATTATTATTATTATAAATTAAGTTATGATTATAATCAAAATTTGGCCATCAATGAGATAGTTCAATAAATAAAATATTGAATAAATATTACATAATCGACTTAAAAAGCCCAACTTGCTTACTACAAGGTCATCTAGTCCAACCCCCTGCTCAGGCAGGAAACCCTATACCATTTCAGACAAATGGCTGTCCAGTCTCTTCTTAAAAACTTCCAGTGTTGGAGCATTCACAGCTTCTGGAGGCAGATTGTTCCACTGGTTAATTGTTATAACTGTCAGGAAGTTTCTATATATATGTATGTAGGTGTGTGTGTGTGTGTGTGTGTGTGTGTGTATGTATGTATGTATGTATGTATGTATGTATGTATGTATGTATGTATGTATATAATTTCTCTCTCTCTTTTTTCCTTTTAACTAGAAGCAGCTCCTGAAGAACTGATCCAACCAAGACTGCAAAACCTTAATAATATGTGACAGAAAACCCAGAAGAATTCAGAAGAATACCCTATAAATAAAGATTTCAAAAGTATTCACGGATTGCAGCTGCTTAGATGGGCCTTTTGCAAAATTTGCTAGTTTTTTTAATCCTGCTCTTTTGCAGACAGGAATCACTGGCCGATTATAGTTCTCTCCCCTTCTCTTTATCCCCAAAATTTATTTCTTCATTCATTCAATTTGGAATAAATCAATTCCATCCTCCAGGCAACTGTCAGTGACAACCTTTGAAACATCAAAAGAAACAGAAGGAAAAGCACAATGGCAATCAACTAGCTGCCAACTTCTGGAATAAATTTACTTTTGAGTTGGTTCCCAAGATGCATAAATCAGTTGGGCTGTTCTTTTCTTTGATCCAGGCATGGGGGAAAGTTTTAAAGCAGGTAGATTTATGAGTCCCCTGTTTTCTAGAGTTTTCCAACATGCAGGCTGAGGAACGCAAGAACTTGATCGGGTTCTGTGAGATATTACAAAAAAAAATTAAAAAGTGCATCTGAATGCAGACTGTTTATTATTATTATTATTAAGGCACTTTGTCCCTTGCTCACCAATCTGGCAATCTCATTTTTACCTAGCTAACACAGGGGTCTTCAAACATGGCCCTTTGATGACTTGTGGACTTCAACTCCCAGAATTCCTCAGCCAGGCTGGACTTCAACTGCCAGAATTCCTCAGCCAGGCACGCTGGCTGAGGAATTCTGGGAGTTGAAGTCCACAAGGCCAAATTTGAAGACCCCTGGACTTCCAACTCCCAGAATTCCTCAGCCTGGCACGCTGGCTGAGGAATTCTGGGAGTTGAAGTCGACAAGTCACAAAAGGGCCAAGTTTGAAACCCCTGGACTTCAACTCCCAGAATTCCTCAGCCAGGCACACTGGCTGAGGAATTCTGGGAGTTGAAGTCCACAAGTCATCAAAGGGCCAAGTTTGAACACCCCTGAGCTAACAGGTTCTGCGGTCTGAAAATCCCTGCTCTTCAATTAGTCCTCAGGTTACGACCGTAATGGAGCCTGCCCACCATTGGGGGGTAACGTGTGACAGTTGTAAAATGGATCAGTGGCTAGCTTTACAACGTTCTCTGCCACGGTCATTAAGCAAATCAGCACGACGGTGGCAGGAAAGATGGTGAAACGGGGCACAACTGACATAACAACTGCTCAAGAACAGAAATTTTGGGCTCAGGCATTTGCAGACGACACCAAGCTGTCAGGAATAGCCAACACTCCAGAAGTTACAGGCTTAGGATGCAGGAGGATCTGGACAGACTTGAACACTGGGCACTATCTAACAAAATGAAATTCAAGGGTGAAAAAAGTAAGGTTCTACATTTAGGCAAGAAAAACCCAAATGTACAGGTATAGTATAGGGGGTACCTTGCTCAATAGTAGTAACTGTGAGAGGGATCTCGGAGTCCTAGTAGACAAGCACCTAAATAGGAGCCAGCCGTGTGCTGCAGCTGCCAAAAAGGCCAACACAGTGCTGGGCTGCATTAACAGAGGGATAGAATCAAGATCAGGTGAAGGGTTAATACCACTTTACAAGGCCTTGGAATATTGCATCCAGTTTTGGTCACGATGTAAAAAAGATGGTGAGACTCTAGAAAGAGTGCAGAGAAGAGCAACAAAGATGATCAGGGGACTGGAGGCTAAAACATACAAGGAATATATAATTATTCATATAATGAATAATTGCAGGAATTGGGAATGTCTAGTTTAACGAAGAGAAGGACGAGGGGGGACAGGATAGCAGTCTTCCAATATCTCAGGGGCTGCCCCAAAAAGGAGGGAGTCAAGCTATTCTCCAAAGCCCCTGAAGGCAGGAGAAGAAGCAACAGATGGAAACTAACCAAAGAGAGAAGCAACCTGGAACTAAGGAGAAACTTCCTGACAGTTAGAACAATTAACCAGTGGAACCACCTGCCTCCAGAAGCGGTGAATGCGCCAACCAACACTGGAAGTTTGTAAGAAGAGACTGGACAGCCATTGGTCTGAAATGGTGTAGGGTTTCCTGCCTGAGCAGGGGGTTGGACTATATGACCTCCAAGGTCTCTTTCAACTTCATTATTATTATTATTATTATTATTAGTAGTAGTAGTAGTAGTAGTATTACTACTACTACTACTATTATTATTATTATTATTATTATTACTATTATTATTATTATCTTGGGGTGTGTGTACATGAGAGAGACAGAGAGAGAGAGAAACATCTCCCCCCCCCAATCTCATCGTATAAAAAGAGCACCCACCCCAATTTTTAAAGGTGGGGATTGCGGCAACTCAGAAATAAATAAATAAATAAATAAATAAATAAATAAATAAATAAATAAATAAATAAATACCTTGAACCCTTCCACCTTTCCAAACTTGTTTATTGATCGGAACAGGCAGATCAATCAAGTTTCCCGTTAGGAAAGTTTTTAAAACTTTATACATGGTTAGTTTAAGGCAGGAAATTTCAGGCTGGGCCTCTTTGCAGGCCCTGCTCTCCAAATCCCCCCCGATTTTAATGTTCCTGCTCAGACGTTCCTCAAGCCCTGAGTTTGAGACTCGACGCACGCCGCAAAAGAGCTCCCCCTCGTTCCCAAAAGGCACGGAGGGAGGAGTCCGTGGCTCCTTCTCCTTCCCTCCTCCTCCTCCTCCTCCTTCAAATCATGGTCACCCGGTTCTTGATGTACATGTGGTAAGGATCGCTCGGCTTGTCCACTTCTCGGGACCGGGTGTAGCTGAGTATCAGGCTGCCAACGGTCAGGGCGAACAGGAGCATCATGAAAAGGATGTACATGTAGGCGTAGCTGTCTTTCTCCTCCTCGTCGGCCGTGCTCAGTCGAGGACAGGGCTCCACGCGGGAGACGGTACGGTTGAGGGCCTTCAGCATCACCTCCAGCGTCTGGAACCAGGTCTCCGTGTAGTTAGCCGCCATCGTGCTCTTGGGCCGATGCTGGTGGAGCAAAAGAGAAGGAAATTAAGGAAGAGAAGGACCCGGGGGGGACCCGATAGCATCTTCCAATATCTCAGGGGCTGCCCCAAAGAAGAGGGAGTCAAGCTCTTCTCCAAGGCATCTGAAGGCAGGACAAGAAGCAACGGATGGAAACTAATCAAGGAGAGAAGCAACCTAGAACTAAGGAGAAACTTCCTGACAGTGAGAACAATTAACCAATGGAACCACCTGCCTCCAGAAACGGTGAATGCTCCATCACTGGAAGTTTTTAAGAAGAGACTGGACAGCCATTTGTCTGAAATGGTGTAGAGTTCCCAGCCTGAGCTGGGGGATGGACTAGATGACCTCCAAGGTCCCTTCCAACTCTGTTATTCTATTCTATTCTATTCTATTCTATTCTATGCTGACTGGGGAATCCTGGGAGTTGACGTCCATCCATGCCTGACAGGAATTTTAGGGTAAGTCCATCCATGCTGACTGGGGAATTCTGGGAGCTGAAGTCCACAAGTCATAAAAGTACTACTACTACTACTTGCTTCTGGAGGCAGGTTGTTCCACTGGTTAATTGTCCTCACTGTTAGGAAGCTTCTCCTTAATTCCAGGTTGCTTCTCTCCTTGATGAGTTTCCCTCTGTTGCTTCTTGTCCTGCCTTCAGGGGCTTTGGAGAACAGCTTGACTCCCTCTTCTTTGGGGCAGCCCCTGAGATACTGGAAGGCTCCTATCATGTCCCCCCTCGACCTTCTCTTCATTAAATTAGACAGACCCAATTCCTTGTATGTTTTAGCCTCCAGTCCCCTGATCCTCTTTGTTGCTCTTCTCTGCCCTCTTTCCAGAGTCTCAACATCTGTTTTCATCCGCCAAAACTGGATGCAGAATTCCAGGTGTGGCTTTAGAGTGGTGCGGTCATCCTCTCCACCTGTGTTATAGGAAACCTCGACTTACAAAGCACTCAGAGCAGCTTATAACAGATCCTATTTTGTTCCTGCATTCTGCACTGGAAGCACCACTCCTTTTTCCTTTACGCGTAACCTCAAGATGGTCTACCAAAGTCTTTTTTTTTTTTCCCAGCCGATCCGGTTCCTGTTCACCTTGCTGTTCTTTCCCAACCTTCTTAGTAACCCGATAACAACAGCCATACCTGGCCTCCAGGTGTGTGTTTGGAGAACTTGCCCCGTCCTGCAAAGAATTACAGCTTTTAAGGGTGTAAGTTTTTTTTCCCCCCTCTTAGTGTGTGTTTCTGAAACTTGGCCACTTTTAAGACCTGTGGACTCCGATTCCCAGAATTCTGGGGAATTCAGAAGTTGTGGGTGCTCCACCACGGGAGATTTCCAAGAAGAGATTGGACATCAATTTGTCTGAAATGGTATAGGGTCTCCCGCCTCTGCAGAGGGCTGGACTAGATGATCTCAAGATCCCTTCCAACTCTGTTACTCAGTTATTCTGTTAAGACGAGGGGGGACGAGGGGGGACATGATAGCAGTCTTCCAGTATCTCAGGGGCTGCCCCAAAGAAGAGGGAGTCAAGCTATTCTCCAAAGCGCCTGAAGGCAAAACGAGAAGCAACAGATGGAAACTCATCAAGGAGAGAAGCAACCTGGAATTAAGGAGAAACTTCCTGACAGTGAGGACAATTAACCAGTGGAACAACCTGCCTCCAGAAGTGGTGAAAGCTCCAACACTGGAGGTTTTTAAGAAGAGACTGGACAGCCACTTGTCTGAAATGGGATAGGGTTCCCAGCCTGAGCAGGGGGTTGGACTAGATGACCTCCAAGGCACCTTCCAGTTCTATTCTGATTGAAGAAGGGTTGGAAGAACTGGGCATAGCTAGTCTAGTGAAGAGAAGGACAAGGGGGGGTCATGATAGCAGCCTTCCAGTATCTCAGGGGCTGCCCCAAAGAAGAGGGAGTCAAGCTATTCTCCAAAGCGCTTGAAGGCAGGAGAAGGAGCAACGGATGGAAACTCATCAAGGAGAGAAGCAACCTAGAACTAAGGAGAAACTTCCTGACAGTTAGAACAATTAACCAGTGGAACAACCTGCCTCCAGAAGCGGTGAATGCTCCAACACTGGAAGTTTTTAAGAAGAGACTGGACAGCCATTTGTCCAAAATGGTGTAGGGTTTCCTGCCTGAGCAGGGGGTTGGACTAGATGACCTCCAAGGTCCTTCCAAGTTGTTGTTGTTGTTGTTGTTGTTGTTGTTGTTGTTATTATTATTATTATTATTATTATTATTATTATTATTATTATTATTATTATTATTATTATGGATCATCGCACAGTCAGCCAGATGTTCAGACTGGATTTGGCATTTTTGTCTACCTATCGAGTCCTTCCCAAGGACCTGGGATAGGCAGATGTGGATGTTTGATGGTATTACAGATCTCGTCGCAGGATGGAAGCAGT
>NW_015386681.1:264198-269963 GCF_001527695.2 Protobothrops mucrosquamatus | reverse complement strand
TGCACCCAAGGCGCCTATTACTATTGGTACTACCCTTGCTTGCTTTTGCCACAGTCTTTCTATTATTATTATTATTGTTGTTGTTGTTGTTGTTATTATTATTATTATTATTATTATTGACAAACAGGACACCGGGGGAAAATATTTTTTTCTCCTCTAAGAGATCAGCCTTAAATATTATAATTCATGCCTTTCCTGGACTAGGCAAGTTGTTATGAACCTGCTTGGTGGGAACATTTAAGATCCCTGCCAGCCGCTGAACAAAAACTGATGGATCACCTGGCGCAAATTTGCACAACTGGGTGGGATCGGTTACACAACGACACAAAACGCTGCTCATTCTTTCAAACCCAAGTCCCGTTGCATTCCATGCGACTTGCTCTTTGCAGGCTAAAACGCTCCAGAGCCGTCTACTGAACCGCAAGATGCAATTAACCTCAAGATTTTTTTGACTTCCCTAATAGCAAAAGTCTAGTTTAGGCTTCTTATTACAAAAAAAAAAACCAACAAAAAAAACTAGTCTGACGAGTTTCAGATCTTAAAAGTTTCATTTCTCCCGATCGCTTCCTGATGGCTGCAAGAATCAAGGGCTCTTTTGTGCAATTCAACACACACACACACACACCCTGCTAATTTTCCATCTTCCCCTCGACAACTGCATGGGTTTTGTTCAACAACCGTGGCCCAAAAAAATAAAAAAAATAAATAAGATCACAAAATCAACACGACTCACTGAACCAACCGCCTCGCTTAGCAACGGAAATCCCGGTCCCAACCCAAGTCGTATCTTGGAGGACTGTCTGTGCTTCTGTTCACCGAAGAAGGGACGGGTGCGAAAATTATCTCTGCCGTAGGCGAAGCCCAAAGCAGACGCTGCTTTGCAGGCCTGGGTAAAATGAAAAGCAGAAACGGTGAAGGGAGGCTTTTGTATCTTCCAGACAGAACTAGATCCTCCCTCCAGGCAATCGTCTGTTTTGGTTAAATGCCCTGGAGCACCGGATCATCGGATCGCCGTATGCTTTATCCTGGCGAGCTTCTGATATATCTGTCAAGACTCCGCCTGATTTCTGGTTTACCTAACGCGGCTCTCTTTCTACAAATGGTTGCAAGACTTGAGTATCTCAGGATAAGAGAAGAACAGGGTGGGAAGGGACCTTGGAGGTCATCCAGTCCAACCCCCTGTCCAAGCAGGGGATCCTCTGCCATTTCAGACAGATGCCTGTCCAGTCTCTTCTTAAAAGCCTCCAGGGATGGAGCACTCACGGTTTCTAGAGTTAAGACGTTCCACTTATTAATTGTTCTCGCTGTCAGGAAATTTCTCCTTAATTCTAGGTTGCTTCCCTCCTTAATAACACAATAATAGAGCTGGAAGGGGCCTTGGAGGTCTTCTAGTCCAGCCCCCTGCTCAAGCAGGAGACTCAATACTATTACAGACAAATGGCTGTCCAGTCTCTTCTTAAAATCATCCAGTGATGGAGCCTTCACAGTTTCTAGTCTAGAGTTAAGCCGTTCCACTGGTTAATTGTCCTCACTGTCAGGAAGTTTCTCCTTTAAATCCAGGTTGCTTCTCTCCTTGATGAGTTTCCATCTGTTGCTTCTTGTCCTGCCTTCAGGGGCTTTGGAGAATAGCTTGACTCCCTCTTCTTTGGGGCAGCCCCTGAGATATTGGAAGACTGCTATCCTGTCCCCCCTCGTCCTTCTCTTCATTAAACTAGACATCCCCAATTCCTGCAACCACTCCTGATATGTTTTAGCTTCTGTTCCCCTAATCCTCTTTGTTGCTCTTCTCTGCACTCTTTCTAAAGCCTCAACATCTTTTCTGCATCGTGGTGATCAAAACTGGATGCAGGATTCTAATAATCTCCTTCACTCGGATATTCAACCAAGCGGTTAACAAGATCACTGATCTTGCAGAGACCTGTTTGTTCATTTTTAAACGTTGCCTTCAGGATCGCTGTTGAAGTAGCTCCTTCGTTCTCAGCGGTTGGTCGATTGGATGGATGTCCATGTGTCCGTTTATTGACTTGTTGTTGCTGGAGAACCCAGGCTTTGAAAAATTCTCATTCTCTCCTTGATTTCGCTTGGGTGACGACTGTGGTCCCGGTTACATCAAACTTGTGTCCTTCTGAGTCTTTGTGGACAGACATGAGGGACAGTGGGTCGTGTCTTTGGATAGCCAGGACGTGTTTGCGTAGTGCTTGAGCAGGGGGCTCGACTAGAAGACCTCCAAGGTCCCTTCCAGCTTCTATTCTATTCTATTCTATTCTATTCTATTCTATTCTATTCTATTCTATTCTATTCTATTCTATTCTATTCTATTCTATTCTATTCTTCTTATTCTATTCTATTCTGTATTTCTATTCTATTCTATTCTGTTCTATTCTATTCTATTCTGTATTTCTATTCTATTCTATTCTGTATTTCTATTCTATTCTATTCTATTCTATTCTACTCTACTCTATTCTATTCATCATTATTCTCTTCTCTTTTCTTTATTATTCTCTTCTCTTCTCTTCTTTTCTCTTCTCTTCTCTTCTACTCTACTCTACTCTATTCTATTCCATCTTCTATTCTATTCTATTCTATTCTATTCTATTCTTATTCTATTCTATTCTGTATTTCTATTCTATTCTGTATTTCTATTCTGTTCTATTCTATTCTGTATTTCTATTCTATTCTTTTCTATTCTACTCTATTCTATTCTATTCATCATTATTCTCTTCTCTTTTCTTCATTATTCTCTTCTCTTCTCTTCTACTCTATTCTATTCTATTCTATTCCATCTTCTATTCTGTTCTATTCTATTCTTATTCTATTCTATTCTATTCTGTATTTCTATTCTATTCGATTCATCATTATTCTCTTCTCTTCTCTTCTCTTCTCTTCTCTTCTCTTCTCTTCTCTTCTCTTCTACTCTACTCTACTCTATTCTATTCCATCTTCTATTCTATTCTATTCTACTCTATTCTATTCTATTTTATTCTATTCTGTATTTCGATTCTATTCTATTCTGTATTTCGATTCTATTCTATTCATCATTATTCTCTTCTCTTCTCTTCATTATTCTTCTCTTCTACTCTACTCTATTCTATTCCATCTTCTATTCTATTCCATCTTCTATTCTATTCTATTCATTAGTCTCTTCTCTTCTATTATTCTATTCTGTTCTGTTCTGTTCTATGCTACACATTCTCACTGTGTTTGTGAACGATTTCTATTTATTTATTTATTTTTTACAAAAACTGATGGAGCTAGCAGAGATGGCTAAACTGATTGTACGCATTAAAGAAAAAAAGTACAAATACTTTTATTGCCACATGGAAACTGCTTCTAGATTTTGCCCTTGAGATGAGGGGGAAAAAATGAAATTTTGATTGTGGGCTTTACCGATTATAGACAGAGTTGATGTTACCGAAATGGCTAGTTTACGTTATTTTGCAAAAGTAAGACTTAGTTGGAGGTTTGAAGTTGTTATTCTATTGCAACACAGGAAGCCCAAAGTCAGTGCCTTTTTTTTTCTAACCCTTTTTTTTCTTTCTTACCTCACTTTTCTACTCCCTTTCCCCTCCTCCATCTTTCCCGCTGTTTACTTTGCATTTTGATTGCATCGTGTATTATAAACTAATAAAACTTTGTAAAAAAAAAATTCTGATTTTCCATCCATATAAAGCAAACGGGAGATTTTATTAGCTTTTTTTTTCTTTTTTTGCTGTCTGATAACAAAGTTTGTTTTCTGCAAAATTACTGAAACTGGGATCAGGGCTATGACAAACAATAAGGTTGATGCCTCTCTCCTGATCTTGACAATCCCATTTTTTTCACTTCCAACCACCTATTCTGATTTCCACCGCTTTGTTGCTTTTTCTATAAACATGCTGATGTTTTTACTGACACCGGCTGTTTCCAAAAATTTGATGGTCCAACTATGGGCTAATGAATCAAACGTCTTTCTTTCTATTGTTTCAGCTCACGTGCCGTTCCATTTTGGAGCACATTGCCTCAAGACAAAATGTTTTTGATAAACATTAAGAACACAATACACATACACACACACACTCATATACACAATGCACTGCCGCTTGGGAGCAACCTCACATCCACGATTGGAGGGGGGCAGAAGGACAAATGAAATCATAGGCTTAATGCAAATTGGGACGATGTTCCTAGATTACGGAATAACAGAGTTGGAAGGGACCTTGGAGGTCATCTAGTCCAACCCACCGCTCAGACAGGAGACGATACCATTCCAGACAAGTGGTCGTCCAGTCTCTTCTTAAAAACCTCCAGCGATGGAAATCCCACAACTTCTGGAGGCAGGTTGTTCCACTGGTTAATTGTCCTCACTGTCAGGAAGTTTCTCCTTAGTTCCAGGTTGCTTCTCTCCTCGATCAGTTTCCACCCGTTGCTTCTTGTCCTGCCTTCTTCAGGCGCTTTGGAGAATAGGGGGACCCCCTCTTCTTTGTGGCAGCCCCTCAAATATTGGAAGACTGCTGTCATGTCGCCCTTATTCCTTCTTTTCATGAAGCTAGACATACCCAAGATTCCAAGATATTAATGTATAATAATAACAACAACCAAATAACACAGTTGGAAGAGACCTTGGAGGTCTTCTAGTCCAGCCCCCTGCTCAAGCAGGAGATCCTATAGTACCATGTCAGACAACTGGCTATCCAATCTATTCTTAAAAACCTCCAGGGATGGAGCAGCCACAACTCCTGGAGGCAAGCTGTTCCACTGGTTGATTGTCCTCACTGTCAGGAAGTTTCCCCTTAATTCCAGGTTGCTTCTCTCTTTGATCAGTTTCCAACCGTTGTTTCTTGTCCTGCCTTCAGGCGCTTTGGAGAATAGCTTGACTCCCTCTTCTTTGGGGCAGCTCCTCAGATACTGGAAAACTGCTATCATGTCACACCTAGTCCTTCTCTTCATTAAATTAGACATAAATGACAGTTAACAGAACAGATAAAAGAATCACGGAATTGGAAGGGACCTTGGAGGTCATCTGGTCCAACCCGCTGCTCAGGCAGGAGATCCTATAGTACCATTTCAGACAAATGGCCGTCCAGTCTCTTCTTAAAAACTTCCAGTGTTGGAGCATTCACCGCCTCTGGAGGCAGGTTGTTCCACTGGTTAATTGTTCTCACTATCAGGAAGTTTTCTCCTTAGTTCCAGGTTGCTTCTCTCCTTGATCAGTTTCCACCCATTGCTTCTTGTCCTGCCTTCAGGCGCTTTGGAGAGCAGCTTGACTCCCTCTTCTTTGGGGCAGCCCCTGAGATATTGGAAGGCTGCTATCATGTCCCCCCTCGTCCTTCTCTTCATTAAGCTAGACATATCCGTTTCCTGCAACCGTTTTCTTTTCCTGGGTTGATTGCTTGTTGCAGCTTTTTATAGTGGCAAGACGTTCTTTAATAATAATAATAAAGTTGGAAGGTACCTTGTAGGTCATCTAGTCCAACCCCTGCTCAGGCAGGAAACCCTATACCATTTCAGACAAATAGCTATCCAGTCTCTTCTTAAAAACTTCCAGTGTTGGAGCATTCACTGCTTCTGGAGGCAGGTTGTTCCCCTGGTTAATTGTCCTCACTGTAATGAAGTTTCTCTCTTAGTTCCAGGTTGCTTCTCTCCTTGATGAGTTTCCATCCATTGCTGGACAGAGAGACAGAGAGAGAAAGCAGGAGAGAGAGAGAGAGAGAGAGAGAGAGAGAGAGAGAGAGAGAGAGAGAGAGAGAGAGAGAGAGAGAGAGAGAGAGAGAGAGAGAGAGAGAGAG
>NW_015386681.1:260534-263815 GCF_001527695.2 Protobothrops mucrosquamatus | reverse complement strand
AGAGAGAGAGAAAGAAAAAGAAAAAGAGAGAGAGAGAGAGAGAGAGAGAGAGAGAGAGAGAGAGAGAGAGAGAAAAAGAGAGAGAGAGAGAGAGAGAGAGAGAGAGAAAGAGAGAGAGAGAGAGAGAGAGAGAGAGAGAGAGAGAGAGAGAGAGAGAGAGAGAGAGAGAGAGAGAGAGAGAGAGAGAGAGAGAAAGAAAGAAAGAGAGAGACACAGAGACAGTGAAAGAGAGAGAAATCAGAGAAAAACAGAGAGAGAGAAAGAGAGAATCCCTGTCCCCAGAATTAATCCCTCTCATGAGCTTCTCCAGAGCCGGAGAGGTCAGTGAGTCCAGAGGTCAAAGGAGCCGATGGACAGATTGCACCTTCCTTTCTGGACCCAGCAGAAAGTCCAGAAGGATCGGCCGGACCTGCCTTTCTCGGGCCCAAAACCCTTCCTGGCCCCTGGGGGTGGGGGAATTAAAAAGCCACTCTTTTGCAGAGGACATTGGCGCCCACCTGGCTGGTGGTCAAGACGTTGGCCTAGCTTGGGGAGATCCCCCTTGGAAACAACCCAAGGGACAGCCCACCTGGCAGGGTCGTTGTTCCAGGAACAACAGGAAGGCCGATTGCCACAGAAACCACCCCAAGGTCCCGGAGAAAAGCTGGGACTGAAATCTAGGGAGTCCTCAACGTACGACCGCTCGTTTAGTCGCCATCCAAAGCTACAACAGCATTGAAAAAGTGACCGTTTTTCACCCTTACGACCGTCGCTGCACCACCACCACCCCTTCATGGTCACGGGATCAGAATTCGGACGCTCGGCAACTGACTCGCATTTACGACGGTCGCAGCGCCCCGGGGTCACGGGATCCCCTTTTGCGCAAGGACCACCTGTGCAAGAGCCCACCCACCTACCAAACCCGTAAAATATCAGCCTGGACGTAGAACATCGATCAAAGAAAAATCCTGTTTTAAGAAATGCATTTGCAGTTGACGCAGCAACTCTTAAACTGACAATATATTTTTAAAAAAAAAAACAAACCCTGGGAAATAGGAGGCGAATTTCAGCCTTCTAAGATATATTGCCCTGTGTTCTTAATACAACCCGGAGACAGGAAGTTTACCCACAGATTGCACAACTTGTGACTGCTCAGGTGAACTTGACACAAACACCAAGTTTCGTAACTTTTTGCAAAACAACGTCTGGCTTGAAAGGTGCAATTTCTCCTTTGTGTGTTCCAAGAGGTTAGTTGTATTGCCGTCTCTCTAGAACAGTGTTTCTCAACTTTGGCTGCTTTAAGACGGATGGACTTCAAGTCCCAGAATTCCCCAGCCAGCATGTTTTAAGATGGATAGACTACAATTTCTAGAATTCTCCAGCTAGGATCTTTTAAGACAGGTGGACTTCAAGTCCCACAATTCCCCAGCCAGCGTGCTTCAAGACGGATGGACTTCAATTCCCAGAATTCCCCAGCCAGCCTGCTTTAAGACGGATGGACTACAATTCCCAGAATTCCCCAGCCAGCCTGGTTTAAAACGGATGGACTTCAGTTCCCAGAATTCCCCAGCCAGCCTGGTTTAAAACAGATGGACTTCAGTTCCCAGAATTCCCCAGCCAGCCTGCTTTGAGACGGATGGACTACAATTCCCAGAATTCCCCAGCCAGCCTGGTTTAAAACGGATGGACTTCAGTTCCCAGAATTCCCCAGCCAGCCTGGTTTAAAACAGATGGACTTCAATTCCCAGAATTCCCCAGCCAGCCTGCTTTAAGACGGATGGACTTCAAGTCCCAGAAATCCCCAGCCAGCATGTTTTAAGATGGATGGACTTCAATTCCCAGAATTCCCCAGCCAGCCTGGTTTAAAACAGATGGACTTCAGTTCCCAGAATTCCCCAGCCAGCCTGCTTTAAGACAGATGGACTTCAAGTCCCAGAATTCCCTAGCCAGCATGTTTTAAGATGGGTAGACTACAATTCCTACAATTCTCCAGCTAGGATCTTTTAAGACAGGTGGACTTCAACTCCCAGAATTCCCCAGCCATCATATCTGGCTGGGGAATTCTGGGAGTTGAAGTCCACCCAGCTTAAAGTAGCCAAGATTAAGAAACATTACAAATCTAAGAGACTTCCGTTTTTTTCCTCCAGTGATGTGAACAAGGACCAAAGCTGGCTTGTCTGTGTGCTATTTAAAATTTTTTTAAAAATCCACCACATGTGTGTATCCGTTCACCACTATCACAATCTCCGTGTTATCACGCCGGTCTGTTCTGTGAATGGCCCCTGTTCATAAAGCAATTATTACCGCTTCTGTTTCCTGCTTTTCCTCTCTGGCTGACCTCAGTGTTTACAATTTCCACTCTTTCCAGGAGGGGTGTGTAAATACAACGTCGAGGTGCCACTAAACGCACCGACAGCCAAAGAGAGCTGGAAAGGGGTCCTTGCAGATGCCAAAGGGGGGGCAGAGTATTCCATAAAAATCAGAGTCATTGGGCCCTTTGCAAGTTTTTTAATTTCCTATCGAACCCAGAAGCAGAATCGGTTGCAAGGGGGTGTTCATTAGCTGTCCAGAGTTGCTCTGAATAGCCACGTAAATAAAATAAGGCAAACTATATAAATGTAAATAAAAGGAGGATCCAATTAAATACGAATGAGATAAAACAAAAAAGGAAGTAAAACAAAACAAATAATATGAAAGAAAAACAGCTTGCATCCTGCGACGATATCGGTAACACCCTCAAACATCCACATCTTGCCCATTCCGGGCCCTTTGAGAAGGACGGAACAGGTGGACCTAAATGCCGAATCCACTCTGAACATCTGGCTGACTGTGCGACGAACAACACAGTAAAATAGAAATAAAACTACGTGAAACGAAAAGCAAAGCAAAACAAAATAAAACGAGATAAAAGAAAATAGTAAAATACAAGGAAACGTAACGTAAAATAAAATATGTTGTAAAGGCTGCACCATGGGAAAGTGGGACGGATGGATGGATGGGTAGGTAGGTAGGTAGGTAGATAGGAGAGAGAGAGAGAAAGAGAGAGGGAGAGAGAGATCAATAGATATAGATATAGATGTGGATGGATTGGTGGGTGGATGGATGGATGGATGGGTAGGTAGGTAGGTAGGTAGGTAGGTAGGTAGGTAGGTAGGTAGGTAGGTAGGTAGGTAGATAGATAGATAGATAGATAGATAGATAGATAGATAGATAGATAGATAGATAGATAGATAGATAGATAGATAGATAGATAGATAGGAAAGAGAGAGAAAGAAAGAGAGAGGGAGGGAGGGAGAGAGAGA